>NW_027499344.1:0-104645 GCF_021521415.1 Bidens hawaiensis
CGACTCTTTGCCATTTTAACTGGTAATCACGTAACATGTTGATTTTTAAGTTTCTTTTAAAGTATATCAATATCATACTCAAATTAAAGAGAATAAAATGCTCGTTTTTATGATGTAATTTTTTTATAAAAATATTGGCGTGTTATAAATATATGTCCGTTAAATAGATCGTGGAGGTAGTTAGTTTAGAATAAGGGTTAAATGTGTAATTTTTATTTATATTTAAAAAAAGTGTGTAAAATTAAGGGACCAATGTGGTATGTATTTTTGTAAATTAAAGTTTACGTAGGATTGATGGTGATGTAAATACCCTTTTACCCTTAATTTTTCAAATTTATATGCAATGTAATTTGTACATAAAGCAAATAGTTTTATACCTCTTAAATTTTAAGAGGTCTTTGCTATTTGCTTTATTTATAGTATATAGATATATATGGTATGCATGTGTACTTAAAGTTACACCTCAAATGATAACTTGTTGACAAAGAGGCCCTTTAACTGGCATGATATAACCAGCTATGTTTAATATCATAGTTGCTAATTTCGACAAGAATAATTGACTGATAACATTTAAGTATTGATATTGACAGAGACAAACGTTTGTTCAAGTTATTATAAAAGGACCTCAGACCTTGTAAAAATTATGTGAACTATCCACTAATATCTTCATGAAGACTGCATATGTTGTTTTTATGATGCTTTCGCTACTTTGCTCACCAAACCTATGAAAGTTGTAAAGTTGAAGACATGGCAAGAATTACCAAATCTTCTTGAATTGCTATAACTTACTACTTTGAGTACTTGTAATTTGTAATGTGTGTAATCATTTTTCTTTTATTTTTTAAACCAAATTCCTTAATTTAAGCAGGTAAAATCATTGTTGATCGTGGGTTTTGTGAATTCTAATCAACTTAAAAGTTTGAATGTGTATTAAACCATGAGTAGTTAGAGCTGAAACTTATCCAGGAGATGAAAGAGATTTTTAAATTAAAGCGAGTAAGTTGTCGGTTAACGAATTGTAAGAAAATGTAAAGAGATGAGCATACGTGAGTTGGTTTTGAATTTGCATCCTGGCATATGCATATATATTGGATTGATGATATTATAAAGTAACTGATACTTAACGTGCAGAAACAAACAGTTTTTATTTGCCCTTACAATCTAACAAGAAAGAATATTAACAAACATTTCACAAAACATGAATCCAACATATGTGCATCCATTAATATTTTAGTGCGCACCCTCTCCCAAAAAAACACCCAACAAACCAAATGCACATGCAGGAACGCGCTCATACTGATAACCCATGTACACCACGCTAACCACTACAAATTAATATGAGGAGATAACTTGCATGAACCCGTAGTACAGCCGACGATGTTACCTTTCGTGCCACCATCACACTCAATTTGTTCGGTTCGTGAACTAGCAACGTACGTTGAACCTCGGTGTCCCAACCGGTTATTTATTAACCGAGGTAAACTTATATATTGTCGGTTTAGATTTATATTTACTTTGGTTGGTTTCGTATCGTACTCGTAATTTTTGTAACCAGATACTATAGGGTTCCTAAAAGTGATGATAACTCTATTTATATTCCGTTGTGTTTTGTCTATTTATTAATATGATTAATAATTATGAAACAATTATTAAAACCGGGTTTAATTGTTAAACCGTTGACTGATGACCACTGGAACCCAACAGTTTGAACTGGTTTAAGACGTAAGGGTCCAATATTTTTATACACTTATCTAAAATGTTTTCTGTCACACCCCAAAATCATTAACTTGGAAACGGAAGACTTAATTTAGTTAATTTGGGCGGTGACAGACACTGTTAAGCCAATCATATTCAAAAATAATGAACCATAAGTTGGACTTTATTAAATATCAGAGTTTTACACGTGTCATACATGCACGGTTCTATTTAATTACAACTCCAACTATCATTCATTCAAACGTACAACACCATTTTCCCAAATCCTTCACGAAGCATCCATTTTCTTCATTCACCTGAAAAGTATGTTAAAATAATTTTTTCAACACAAATGTTGGTGAGTTTCTCAATTAATAAAAGAAAATCGGGTTGTAACAGTTCTCGACTTTACTCCCATTTAATCATCATTCTTATCAAAGATAAAAATAATAATTTTCATTATTCACCATTCTTTTCAATGGGAATTTAATTTCCAATTTTCCAAACATGGTTATATATTTCTTAAACAAAACGTGTTAGTTGTAAATGAGCAAAGAGTACAACACATGTATGACTATCATTTATGATAAACCTGATACATACCAAAATCAAAATATTCCCACCTTTTCAACCAGAGCGACTGGAAGAGTGGGGGGGCGTCGCCCCGATAGATTTACCAATATTTTTAAGCCCTTTCTCTCTAGGTTAACGGTTTTTTCATTCATAATGACTCATTCCCATTTAACACAATTTGTAAAATATATAGCCCTTTTCTTTACATACTTTTCCCCCAAAAACATTTATAAATCATTAAAATATTTAAAGTGGGGATTTACGAGAAAACTCACATTTTCTTCAGCTCAAATAACATTCAAGTGTGATAAATGCTAACCAGATTCCTATGTTTAATACCAAGTATATTAACGCATAAATATAAATACAAATGGAATCCTATCATTACTTAATTTATTTATCCTCACATGTCTTATTTATTATAATTTTAATAACTAAATTACGAACTTTTAGTGTTTAGGAAAAATCGTAACTAAATCGAATGTTTTGAAATATCTTATAAATATATTGGAACACCCTAGTTTCAAATAATCATTGTAAAAAATATATGATTTCGAAACTACACTTGAACGTTATTTAATAAAGGTATATATATTTATTTTAAAATATAATATTCTTTTATTAATAGACGTATGTTTGAATTCTTACAAATATATTACATACCACTTTTTTTAACAAAACACAATATAATCGTTATTATTATTTATACCGAAACGTATTATATTAATATTCTTAATATAAAAACTTTGTTTTCATAATTTATATAAAAGTTTACATTTTCTAAAAGTATGTATTTATTTTTTTAATATGTATTGTGGTCACTATCCGGATAAACTATTTCAGTCCAAATATCGTGTGTATAAATATATACTAACGCACGAAATCGTCAAAGTCTCAATTGTACCATTTTTATCACTCGATATTATCTAGCGGTTTTCTAAACAATTATTAACAAGATTTATATTGTCCAAGTTATTTTCGATTTCATTTTCGATAATAATTTTATATTAATCTCTCGTTAGCTATCTTTTCCAACACTTAAATATATAAAAGATATACCTCCTCGTGTACGGTTCGAGTCTATAAATCTACTCAAAACCCGCAAACTTTGCGATCCGGATATATCAACGTGTTCATTTTTGCGTCACGAATGTTTCTACGGTCTTGGATCGTCCATACGACACCTCAAAACCTACATGCAACTCGTTTTAAGAAACTATTTTCGTTCTAAAATCTGACCAGTAACTTACGAAGCTTATAACTCACCATCTAACCATCTGATCATCGATCCCTTTGATGGAATCAAAGATCTATATATTAGGAAGGTTCACCGCAAGTTACAGCTCGATCCGATGGTCAGATCTCCAGGAATCAACATTTCTTTAGATCTGCGTTTTCAAAATTCGCCCAGCGAGCTGAACTCTAAAACGGGTTTAGAAACCCAGCATAAGCAACTCCGATCCTCATCTCCACCATTCAAAATGATTATCTATGGGTTATGAACCCTCTGTAAAAATATCAAGATAATCGGGCCATTATATCTTTAGTTATATACCGTTCTTTGCGGAAATGCAAAACTATTACAATCTGTCCAGATTTTAAAATGAGTTTTTAACAAACTTAAGCTCAGATTTAGGACAAATAGAGCTTACCATCGCGCCCTGGATGTCGAAAATGGTTCCGGGTAGAAGACGGGCTTCGGCCACCGCCGGACCACCGTGCCGGACCACCACCGCCGCCGCGAATCACCGCCGGCCGCAGGCCACCTTGCCGGAATCCTCTAGTCTCTCTCTACGCTCTCTCTCTCTCTCTCTCTCTCTCTCTAGTAATGCAGAATGTTTTGTTAATAATGAGTGGATGGTGGGGTAACCCTCCTTATATATGTGCCGGTTTTAAACGAGTTTTTCGATCGCGTTTCGGTTTCTCGCTGCAACGATCCTGCTACTTCGAGTGATGTTGTATTTTCCAAATAAATTTCGTCAAATACTTATTCTTATTCCGTTCTCGACTTAAATTTGTCTCGTTAACTTATTATTTTCGTTAATAAGTTATTGACGATTGTTACCCAATGTTGGTTCTGTGTTATACCGAACTTAATAAAACTAGTGTTGTTTTTTCCCAAAAATAACTCATCCAAATTTATGGTGTCTATTTGATTTATATTATCTAAATTCTAAAACCTCAAATACGGAGACAATATCAACTTTTATAAGCTCATCGGTACATGTGCTTTAACGATCGTGTTCGAAAATATTAATTTGCATTTTCCCGCTTCGTTATAACTCAGAATAGAGCCACGTTTTCGCATGCGTTCTCGTTTTTCAATCCTCTAAAATATTCAAATGGATTCACCCCTGGACACTTTCTCGAATGTCGGGTTGAATTTTCACACGTTTAACCGAAAACGTTCATTTCTCCGTCATTTATCACCGGAATTTCTTTATTCCGTCTCACTTCTCACATGTTTTACAATGTATATATTCACTTCATTCTTAGCTTAAAATACTATATTTAACATATGGGTCTTAGTCTTCACTTAATCCGGCCTAAACATGTCTTAATCTCGTTTATGGAATATAATAATACTTTTTATTTTCCCGGGTATCACATTCTCCCCATGTTATTTGAATCTCATCCTCGAGATTTGACTGTGCATAGAGAATATAACATTCTAATGCTTTGATTTAAATTGCTATCTTGTAAGTAACTTACCGTTATATAAATTTTCAAATTCTTTATCGTCATCAGGTGCACGTTTCTGATTTGAATAAAATCTTTAGTCGGTGTTAATGACAATATCTCTTCTTGATCGTATGGTTATCTTCCCTGAGATGAAACTGTTAGCTACTATCACGGTATTGGTTTTTATATCAATATCCTTAATTAACTCCAGATCATAAGTCAAGTAGTTATGTTTATGAGTGCAACTGTGCTGTGCATAAGCACATTCTCTACTTCATTATGTAAGCACACACCCAAACTTTGAAAAGTCTATCAAAGTAAACTACCATATCTTGCCTCTAGTTTAAGCACTGGTTCTTTGAGGTTAGTATTTCCTTTGACATGAGGAGGAATTTATCTTATCGATATCCGCATCCATATTTACCATCCATCTAAGTTAGTATTTTCCGAAACGATAATAGCCGCTCTAGACGGACTACTACAATTCTGTGCATGTCGCATCTTGAAAAGATATTTATGCAAACACCTTCTCTTTATATTGCTTCTCTTTATGACGAGTCATAAAGAATTCTGTCCTACGATTATCTCTTAGAGTCTAAGGAATCTATTACACTTTAAGCACAAACATTCATTCAGCATTACATAAATGCTAAATGTCATTATACCGAAGAACCTAAATGTTCAATATTTCTTTACCATGATAGGTTGGTAAATATTATACGTTGGAATCAAATAGATTATGAAAACAATGGTGTCAAAATAGGGTTAAAGAATTGGTAGACGTAGCTACAATGATAATTAAATATCTTAGAATATTCCGGTTGCAAACGCTGCACAGTATTCGAAGAATGTGAAGTTGATGAATATACAAAGGATAACACCTTAACGCTATCTTTGATTGACAAGGAGCCGTTATTCATTAACGGTTTTCAAGAATGCAATCGGGATCAGTTATGGAAGGTAAGTCTTTCACATAGTTCAACATCACTATATACAATTCGGCGTGCCTATATATAGTTTGTCGTGTGTTTATGAACATGGATTGTACATATACTTTACCAGGGAATGGTATACGTGATCAACTTATTACATGGAGTTGTGTGTGAACAACCATCACACATTGTTATAGGATAAGTACTAGGTATAACTTAATATGACTTCAAAATACAAGCACCCGATTAATATTTAATCTCTAGTGTCAAAAGTATTGTATAATATCCTTAAACATATGATTGGGTGTGCTTATATATATATATATATATATATATATATATATATTATTTCTATCTAAGCACACCAAGCACACATTTTCATTAGAGTGCTCAAATTTTCACAATGATGAACTGTTAGTACAAAATACTTCGGTATGATTCTTCGATTATGTAACTTCCTAAGAAGTAGAAGTCACAGTATAACTTTGAAAATTGTACAGATAACACATTTGTTCCATATTACTTAACGTTTCTCTAGCTAAGGAATAGATCGACATAGCATAGAACATTAGTAAATCACACTTATTTTTGTGTTCGAGTCTAAGTCTTACGAGACTATACTCATCTTTAATTGAAAGTAAGTGTAGCCAAATTAAGGCGTTGATCCGCTATTGTCAACAACAACCATCATTATTTGTTGAAGTGACAACAATATGATGTTATATAAAGGAATGAGAAAATATGTGTATATAAGCAATACAACTGAAAAAGTATATTCAACGGGGTCTAATAGTAAAAAGGATGGGTCCCTTTACATTAGACCAACTTATCATTGAAAGATACCAGATTAATGAGTGTTCAGTTCTTTAAACATCACAAAATTAGTGTATCATACGAATAAGACTGAGTATTAGTATGGATATGCATGACGCGTTTCATGTAACTAATGATCTAAATTTAGGTTGGAATGTAATCGAGATAACTATGTAAGATCAAATGATTCAATCTTACTGAGAAGCTCGAGTGCTGCGAGCACCAGCGAGGTTCAGTTCAATTTAACGAAAGGAAGGGTTAATTATAATCCTATGTTGCGGAATTTTGCTACCAAGTAACGATATTAGTACCAACTACATGTTAGTTATCATTACTAAAGGAGGAAAATAACGAAATCATAGGTGACGTATTCTAGACAAAAGATTGTGCATTTATTGCTCGGTGCAATTGATAATTCGAGTGAAATTTTAGTTTGTGCGTAAGGTCTAAAAGTACAGAGTGAACAAAAATAAATCATGAAATGTATTACATCCAAGGGTTATTAAAATGAACGTGTCATTTCAAATCCAGCAGTATGCAACACAACATGGTAATGATCCTACAAAATTGTTATCATTTGCATTTAGAATAAATAATTATTCTGATAACTAGGTTCTCTAATCCCAACAATTTTTATTTGAAATTATAGATGTCAAGGGTATCGAAATTTCCTTTTAAAGAAAATTGAGGATGGAACATTTTTGCTTGAAGGCTTAATCTCATGAAATATTTACTTTACGCCGAATTTGGGTCGACGTTTCCACTATGAGAACTGAGTTGTAAGTTTTTACTAGATGATGATCCTGAGTTTTTGGTATGATTCAAGATTTTGGAGTTTTAAGGGTATGATTATATTCGTCATCGTTCTCAGTGGCGAGGGGCCTACCAATTTGAGAAGATCACTCTTCGCTTAATTCTTCAAATAACATTTTCAAGCCGATAATACATTTTGTTTTGTGAAAATAGCATTATCGTCATGTAATCTTTATGGACAATTGATCGGTTGACGATCTTATATTTTGTCCATTATATAGAATATGAAACATGGTGGTTAACAAAATTTCGCGCGTACGTCTAATTTTTGGAGCTTCGTGGGCAACTGCGAGTATGCTAGACATGATAGTACACTCAAAATCTCCAAAGTGCCTCAAATCATAAAAGTGGTTTAGTGATTGCTGAGGTAGTAGCGCAGTTAGTCCTTTACCTGTAGATTTGAGGTCTCGTGTTTATAATGGGTGTATTAGAATTTCGACAAGAGCTACGATGCATACTTGTGACACTCGTCAATTTCAGGTTAACTCCGTTAATCCGAACTCCGTTAATTCAAACTCGAGATCACACGAACTATGTCATTCCAGTTAACGCATATCTCATTACATTTAGTTAAGGTTTAAATGACGTATAGCAATCATTACACAAGTTGTCGTTCGAAATTTCACCGAAACACACACGAGTCAATTCAAACCGTTGGTGAACAAACAATAAATATTATAAACAAGTACTTGATATAATTATGTGTTACGTTTATATGTATAAATGTGTGCTTGTATGCATGTCATTATATTATGGAGCTGATTGATATTTTATGCTAGAATTATACAGAATAGAAGTTGAGGGTCCTAGTTGTAACTTGTAATTTATTTAATTAATATATAAACAACCTTAACCATAAACCCTAACCCTTTTCTCCCTCTCCATCTCCCACTTGAGACGGCAGGCCCCCCACCCCCCCCCCCTCCCCCCTTGGATCTACCAAAACACACAACACACATACACATACAATCATCCTTGTAACTTGTTGAAGGCTTAAGGTGCTAACTAGGTAAACTAAACACTATATCTAACCTATTCTATCGATTTTTGGCATAATTGAACACATTAACCATAAACCCTAAATGCTAAGTATGTTGATGGTTGATTAGTTAGGGTTGTATGCATGATTGTTAGTTCATAGGTTAATAGTTTGTTGAGTTTTTGATGAAAACTGATGCTGGACAAATTCTTAATTTCATGTTGAAACAACTGTAACTCAATGTTAATATTGTATTTGGAAGTGATTATTGATTCTATGATGTAGTAGGTCGAGTCTAGATTCTAAAGAGTTTGAGTTTGTAATTTTTGGACGAGTAAAAGTTAGTTATATTATTTTACAAATCTGTTGTGCAATTCTGATTCGGGAAGTCTGCTGGTAGGCTGTTTTGTAATTAGTATATCTCATAAACTACAAGACCAAATGGGTTGGTTCCACTTCTGGAAATTAATATTTTGAGTTAGGAATCTAAGCCAATTGACCTTGCATTAATTGGATTTGCCATGTGACGGGAATAACAAATAACGTTCTGTTGCGCATGATAATGACTGTTGTGTGTTTACTGTATTTTTTTTTATCATTGTGAGAAAACCATAGGTGATAAAAATATAATAAAAATATTGTTAGAAACCTAACTCATTTTTTCTTCTGTGATGATTTTTGGTGATTTTATTGACTTGTTATGATCTATTTAATATAGCGATTTTGTCGGGTAAAAATCTGTCTCGATAAATAGCTGCTGAATTGTTTAAGTTAATATGAAAAGTATATTGTTGATCGATGTTTGCTATGTGTATGACTTATTTGACCTTTTGGGAGATAGTTTACTAGGAATGTACAATGGTAACGCTTAATACTTAATATTTGTTCACACACATAACTAATCACCAACGTGTTAGTCGAGTCACACCTGTTTCACAAAGTAACGCGGATGCATCTCATGCATAAGTTTTGTGTGTCGAGTCTAGGGACTCACTCGTAGTTCAAATACTTAGAAAATCTCGTTTTGTTTTTAGAGCACTAGTGAGGATTTTCTGTGACGCACACTTCTTTCGGATCTTTTTGTTATCTTCGCAAACTGTGAGTTTCACGGCCCCTTTTACTCTTTTTAAACGCTTTTATTAGGGGGAGATAACATACTCCACGCTTTAGATTTTGTTATTCTTTATATATCACTTGTAAGACTAAGTGGCAGACAAACCAACTAAAGTCCTTCATAACATCGAACCGGTTAATATTTGGATAATAGCGAGTCACAGTTGAGTAGTACTACTGGGTTTGACAAACCCCACCCAACTCTAAACTCAACTGTAGGTCGAGTGGGTATAATCTTGGCTAACACATTACCATGGTCGTGGTTGACATGGTGGCAAGGCAATTGATAAAAAGTCAGCTTTGGTGTCGAACACTTAGTAATGCATGCTTGATAGGTTGGCTACCTATTGATATATAATTGACTTAACAGTATCTGGTAACGCAAAAACGCAAACGCTTTATTTGTATAAACTTGTGAACTCACCAACCCTTTGTTGACACTTTTAGTATGTTATTCTCAGGTAGCCGAGGCGGGGCGCGCGGTATAGGACATACATTCGCTGAACACCATTGCTTTAAAAACTTCTTTTAATTTTTATCTTGATAACTTGGGTTTTTAAATCGTCTTGTGTGGCGCAACTTTCTGCTTTACAATTTACGCTTCCACATTTTATTGAAGACTTGATGTCTTGTTGGTTTTGAAAACTTTAAATATGGTGTTTGATTATAACTAATGATTCCGATCCTGTTAGTTCAGACCCTCTGACGGTAATACTCCGTTAGTGGATTTTGAGGGTGTGACAATACTTGTCTTTATTTTAGTCGTTACACCACATTTAGGTGTCACACGCATATAAAGATAGCGTTACTTATTATACAAGAGGTGCATAAGGGAAGTTCCATATTGGAATATTAAGTGAAGAAGTCATTTTGATTTCACAAGGAACTAACTCATTCAAGTGTAGCCTCAATCTTGGGTATAACAAATAGGAATGTCCTACTCACGCCTAAATTCCAAAGGAGACAATTTCTTTAACAAGGATATGATATTGTCCTTCATGCTCAAAACCCTTTGATGTATCTACTAGAGTCAACTGTACTATCCCAAATCTGCAAAAGAATTTGTACAGAATTTATCCTAATGATATGATCATCAAGATTTTTGATACGGAGCATAACTTGTTATAGGTTAAGAACCAACACGTATGACAACAAGAAATCAGTATAGTCAAGACGTATGAATGCGATCATGGTGCAAGGCTCATCGCAAAATACAAATGACCAAGCTCAGAGCTGATGGAATGATCAATGGGGATCGAAAGAAAGGGTTCACTAAAGTCTTGAACTAAATTATTGTCTCAATAAACACCTGATTAGAGAATCCACCTTTGTTTTAGCACGACATTATATGAATGAATGGTTGACTTGATGATTACAATCGCTTCGTCAATAGTAATTAACTATCATATTATACTCATAGGTCATCACAATAGGATTTCCTAGAATTCTCTCATACCTGTAAATTCACAATTACGTGATATCAAGTGTAATTGTCAATTTACCTTATAGGATCATTCTAGTGTTCTCATATTGTGGGTCATAATTATAGGTATCACAAGTTTACACAGAGATACATGTATTAAGTACTAATCACATAATCCACCAATTCCATTTCTATTTTTTTTAGAATCCATACTAGGACTTTATTTTGTGTAACTCGCGTACACCAATGTTGGCCAAATCTTCACACCACAGTTGGAATATTTATACTGAAAATATTAGGCATTGTTAAAATCCCTGTCATAGCACCCTTGGTTTTTTCACTATTCTAAAACGCTGTTATCGTGTCGAGATATTAGTTGAGATAATCCTTTAGAGTAGGTCGGTAATCCATATCTTCTACTAGCACAATTGTGTCTTGTTTTTAGTAGCATATTCTCGTTTATGTTATTCTCGGATAACATATATAAACACCATTCATTATTAATTATTATATGCGGGCGACTAAATATAGAAAATAATCAGTTTGCACAATAATCAATAAATCAGACAAAAGATCATTGTGACATTTTAACTTGGAAAATTATAATACTTGTTTAAAAGTTAATAAAATAACTATTAAAATAGGTGTGAATGCGCATCAGCACCAATCACAAGTTTTTAAATTTTCCATACCAAAATATCCAAGGCATGCGATGCCTATCAAGATCTACAAGAGAAAATTACTAGAGGTCCAAGCACTCCATAATCACATGAATCGAAATAGCTGTAGCACCCACAACCGAGTTATACAACCTCAAGAATCGGTAGAGGTAGAGTGACACTGTCATTCTCAGCCACTTATTACACTTGAGTTAGCCATAGGATAGGCAACAACAACAAATGCAAATTGACCTTTGTAGAAAGATGACATGTAGCCTAAAGCTAGTAGGGGAGTAGGTTATAGAAATATGTGCAAAGTTTACAGCATAACAGAGGTTAGTGGAAGCGGTCCCCTGACTCACTATTAATGTTGTATATTCCGCTTATAGTGTGTGAATAAGATGTTTGTGACATAATCGATACAAAGTAATCCTAATAACATTAATATTTAAACAACATATAGAAATTTATCAATTAAATTTCACATTATACATAAACAGATTAAATGCAACTTCTCTTTTGCATTTCTTAAGAAAAGTTGTTTACAAAATCTTTCAGCTTCGTGAAGTGGGAAAACGATTGTTCTAAATACTAGGTTATAGTCTAGAAATTTCTTCAAAAAATTTCTAGTTCGCTATAACCATTGGCTCTGATACCAACTTCTGTCACACCCCAAAATCGTTAACTTGGCAACAGAAGACTTAATTTAGTTAATTTGGGCAGTGACAGACGCTGTTCAGCCAATCATATTCAAAAATAATGAACCATAAGTTGGACTTTATTAAATATCAGAGTTTTACACGTGTCATACATGCACGGTTCTATTTTAAATTACAAGTCCAACTATCATTCATTCAAACGTACAACACCATTTTCCCAAATCCTTCACGAAGCATCCATATTCTTCATTCACCTGAAAAGTATTTTAAAATAATTTTGTCAACACGAATGTTGGTGAGTTTCTCAATTAATAAAAGAAAACCGGGATGTAACAGTTCTCGAATTTACTCCCATTTATTCAACATTATTATCAATGATAAAAAAAATAATTTTCATTATTCACCATTCTTTTCAATGGTAATATTCATTATTCACCATTCTTTTCAATGGTAATATTCATTATTCATCATTCTTTTCAATGGGAATTTAATTTCCACTTTTCCAAACATAGTTATTTCTTAAACAAAACGTGTTAGTTGTAAACGAGCAAAGAGTACAACACATGTATGACTATCATTTATGATAAACCTGATACATACCAAAATCAAAATATTCCCACCTTTTCAACCAGAGCGACTGGAAGAGTGGGGGGCGTCGCCCCGATAGATATATTTTTAGGCCCTTTCTCTCTAGGTTAACGGTTTTTCCTTTCATAATGACTCATCCCGTTTAACACAATTTGTAAAATATATATCCCATTTCTTTACATACTTCTCCCCCAAAAACATTTATAAATCATTAAAATATTTAAAGTGGGGATTTACGAGAAAACTCACCTTTGCCTCAGCTCAAATAACATTCAAGTGTGATAATATGCTAATCAACATCAAGATCTTATTAATAGTCATCCAAATGCTAACCAGATTCCTATGTTTAATACCAAGTATATTAACACATAAATATAAATACAAATGGCATCCTATCATAACTTAATTTATTTATCCTCACGTGTCTTATTTATTATAATTTTAATAACTAAATTACGAATTTTTATTGTTTAGGAAAAATCCTAACTGAATCGAATGTTTTGAAATATCTTATAAATATATTGGAACACCCTAGTTTCAAATAATCGTTGTAAAACTAATATATGATTTCGAAACTACAGTTGGACGTTATTTAATAAATGTATATATATTTATTTTAAAATATAATATTCTTTTATTAATAGACGCGTGTTTGAATTCTTACAAATACATACCACTTTTTTTAAGCAAAACATAATATAATCGTTATTATTATTTATACCGAAACGTATTATATTAATATTCTTAATATAAAAACTTTGTTTTCATATTTTATATAAACATTTACATTTTCTAAAAGTATGTATTTATTTTTTTAATATTTATTGTGGTCACTATCCGGATAAACTATTTCAGCCCAAATATCGTGTGTATAAATATATACTAACGAACGAAATCGTCCAAGTCTCAATTGTACCATTTTTATCACTCGATATTACCTAGCAGTTTTCTAAACATTTATTAACAAGATTTATATTCTCCAAGTTATTTTCGATTTCATTTCCGATAACAATTTTTATATTAATCTCTCGTTAGCTATCTTTTCCAACACTTAAATATATAAAAGATATACCTCCTCGTGTACGGTTCGAGTCTAGAAATCTACTCAAAACCCACATGCAATGCAATCCGAATATATCAAAGCGTTCATTTTTGCGTCACGAACGTTTCTCCAGTCTCGGATCATCCATACGACACCTCAAAACCTACATGCAACTTGTTTTAAGAAACTATTTTCGTTCTATAATCTGACCAGTAATTTACGAAGCTTATAACTCACCATCTATCCATCTGATCATCGATCCCATTAGTGGAATCAAAGATCTGTATGTTAGGAAGGTTCACCGAAAATTCAGCTCGATCCGATGGTCAGATATCCAGGAATCTACATTTCCTTATATCTGCGTTTTCAAAATCCGCCCAGCGAGCTGAACTCTAAAACCGGTTAGAAACCCAGCTTAAACAACTCTGATCCTCATCTCCACCGTTCAAAATGATTATCATCAAGATGATCGGATCATTAGATCTTTAGTTATATACCGTTCTTTGTGGACATGCAAAACTTTTACAATCTGTCCAGATTTTAAAACAAGTTTTTAACAAACTTAAGCTCAGATTTAGGACAAACGGAGCTTACCATCACGTTAGGGACGTCGAAAAATGGTTCCGGGTAGAAGACGGGCTTCGGCCACCGACGGACCACCGTGCCGGACCACCACCGACCGCCGCGAATCACCGCCGGACCACCGCCGGCCGCCAGCCACCTTGCCGGAATCCTCTAGCCTCTCTCTACTCTCTCTTTCTCTCTCTCTCTCTCTCTCTCTCTCTAATAATGCATAATTTTTTGTTAATAATGAGTGGATGGTGGGGTAACCCTCCTTATATAGGTGCCGATTTTAAACGAGTTTTTCGATCGCGTTTCGGTTTCTCGCTCCAACGATCCTGCTACTTCGAGTGACGTTGTATTTTCCAAATACATTTCGCCAAAATACTTATTCTTATTCCGTTCTTGACTTAAATTTGTCTCGTTAACTTATTATTTTCGTTAATAAGTTATTGACGATTGTTACCCAATGTCAGTTCCGTGTTATTCCGAACTTAATAAAACTAGTGTTGTTTTTTCCCAAAATCAACTCATCCAAATTTATGGTGTCTATTTGACTTATATTATCTAAATGCTAAAACCTCAAATACGGAGAGTATATAAACCTTTATAAGCTCATCAGTACATTTGCTTTAACGATCGTGTTCGAAAATATTAATTTGCATTTTCCCGCTTCGTTATAACTCAGAATAGAACCACGTTTTTGCATGCGTTCTCGTTTTTCGATCCTCTAAAA
Organism: Bidens hawaiensis; assembly: GCF_021521415.1. Classification (NCBI taxonomy): domain Eukaryota; kingdom Viridiplantae; phylum Streptophyta; class Magnoliopsida; order Asterales; family Asteraceae; genus Bidens; species Bidens hawaiensis. Next base: position 15,269 of record NW_027499344.1, read on the forward strand.
TATTCAAAAGGATTCACCCCTGGACACTTTCTCTAATGGGTTGAATTTTCACACGTTTAACCGAAAACGTTCGTTTCTTCGTCATTTATCACCGGAATTTCTTTATTCTGTCTCACTTCTCACATGTTTTACAATGTATATATTCCCTTCATTCTTAGCTTAAAATACTTATTTAACTTATGGGTCTTAGTCTTCACTTAATCCGGCCTAAACATGTCTTAATCTCGTTTATGGAATATAATAATACTTTTTATTTTGTCGAGTATCACATTTTCTAGGACTTTTATGTATGGTTTCGTTATGCTTATGTTTTATCGATTCTATTTTAACTTTGAACTACAATTTAACCTTAAACTCGTCAAAACCAAATGAAACAAACCCTAGCCAGTAGAAAATGACTGTCAGTGTGGCAGTTGATTTCCAGGAAATCAATGGTTTTTGGAATTAAATGTGCAATCTATGCTTATTATATTTTAACACCCCTAAAGTTTATAGTGTAGTTAATACCCAATTGGTTTTAATCAATTGCATATCTTCCTCTCCGTCTCCGTCTCCTAGTTTTGTAACTAACTCACATACCCACTTAAATAGTCACTGAGAAATTGGCAACAGACTTCATCAAACACTATGGTACTCTCTTCTTCAACCTCATATTATACAATTATGTTCAAAATTGTTAATAATTTCATCACTTTGGTGTTATATTACAGCTCTCAGTTTCGGTCATCATTGATACTTATTCTAAAGGCTAGCGGGCATTATATTTGTTCCTATGAAAACCCTACATGTGCGAACTATATGTGTTTATGGCATAGATTTTAGGGTTTTTTGTTGCTAAATGGTCTATTTTGCTCATGTTTTCATAACAATTCAATGAGTACCTATGATAGAATGAAGGTTTGTTATACAAAAGGGTTAACAGAGAAAGAAGTATCAAAACCTTATCTTAATATGATTGTTGATAACCGACTGCATCATAGTTTGGCTCTTAATTTTGGATCGCCTATAGAAATGGTGAATATAAAAGAATTGGATCGTGTGGTGGAAAATGAAGGAGCCGGTATTTGGGTGGATTTAGACAATGTTATGGATCCAGCTTGAGCTAACTGAGCTTAGGTCGTTTAAGAACAGTTGGAGGGTTCTTGGTGGTTCGGTGTGTTCACGGGCCATGTCAACGAAAACAACCATCTTCATTTCCTTAACGGGCGAACACAAACAAGAATACAAGAAGAACGAAAACAAGAACACCATGTTAGTATCCGATCGTTTGTTCGGTTAAGGTTAAACGAAGAAATACAAGCATGCTCTGCTCGTGTTCGTTCCGTTGGTTTACAGGCCTAATTTTAAGTGTTTTCAAATGCTGGGAAAACGTGTATACGTGCCAAGATCTAGCCGCAAACCCGATACATCAATACAATACAAATATGTTACAGAAATACTTTATTGATAACTTAAGGATGAATACATTATGGTGGATAATAACTTATGGAGAGAATCCGGCATGGTAACAACATGGAATAACTTAGGCTCGGATCTCTCACTTAATTATGAACAGGAGATGCCTATTTATAGGCCATCAGCTCCCATTCATTAAGTTAGCCTCATTCGTTATACTTTAGTAACGAATGAGACACCATTCGTTATGCCTTCATAACAAATGGTAATAACTTAACGAATAAGCCATCATTCGTTATACCTTCATAACGAATAGGCCTCCATTCGCTATACAATCTATAGCGAATGGGCTTATACCTTAACGAATAGCCTAGTTAACTAACGAATGGACCCATTCGCTATACAAACCATAGCAAATGGCCATTTTACATTAAATATACAAACTAGACTATATATAACCTATTCGATCTCTACGGACACCAAATCGTGCACTAACAAATGCAAATGTTTAAAATCTCCTGAACACTTTATTAGAGAAAAACAATTATTGGCTTGTTAAAAGGTGAACGAACATGAACGATTAGTCGAACAAGGTTTTCTTGTTCATTCTTGTTTGTTAAGAAATACTCATCTATCCTTTAACCATTCAAAAGGTTGTCAACTACATTAACCACATATAATATGTCATAAATTGGATAAACAATAGAAAAAACACACCAAAGGTCCAATTTAAATAAATATATTTGTTTATTTGCTTTTGATTATTATAATGGTGTCTAACTAGGGTCTGGGGGTTAAGGAAGCCTTGAGTGGATAAATATGATTAAAACATTTGAAATCTCCAACCCGAGGTTTAATATTGCAAATGATTTGAAATAACTTTTAAGAACTAGGTTCCTCGCATGTTAATCATGTAATATGATGTCTTTTTTATTACTATTTTTTTCTTTGTTTTTTTATATTTCAATCATATGTGACAAAATTCAATTTTCAGCTTTCATATGGTTGTTAGTAATAATATGCAGATACACCTCAAATAATGGTGTTTTGCGCTATGTAAAGATTGCAAAAATTTTTGCATACAAACCAGTTCGTGTTGCGACTCTTTGTTGTAGATGGATAAATGTTTTGCCAGTAGCAGCAGAAACAATCCCTACTATTGCAGTCCCATCTAATACATAGATATTATTTTCCCCACTAGACATGACATAACTACCATTGAACCCTTTGTCACCCTAGCTTTGCCATTTTTTAAACTTACAACATTGCCATTTATTTCAGATGTACCCATTGAGAACAGATTTTTAGTTACTGATAACCTATTGGCATAAGTACTTAATAAAACTTGACTGCAATAGTAAATATCTAAATTTTATAAACTAGACTTATTATAACGGGACGGGCCTAAAAACCAAGTGAATATTAAACAACATTTATGAACAAGTTATCTGTTAATGTTTGTTCGCTTTACTAAACGAACAAAAAAGGTTTGTCCAAGTTCGCTCGTTTAATAAATAAATGAACACAAAGTAACTTCTGGTCGCGTTCTATTTGTTTATATAATGTCAGGATCACTTTCAACAATCATGTTTTTTTCATTTGGTTTATTGTAGCGAGTAATTTTGAGAACTGAGTCTGGATCACCGTCGTTGGATTCATGTTGGATTGAACATAGTTGCACACCATATTTGTAATTGAAATGTCAATCACACTTCGGTTGCTTAACAAACCAATCAGGTTCACATGAGCATGTTCTGTTTCGGTCAAAAACCGAGTTATTTTGTTGATAAAGATTTGGCTAGAGAAATACGTTGGATATCATATGGTGTGTTTTCTCAAATGTGTATTAGTTTGACAGAGATCATCTTGCAACATCATTGTTGTAGCGCCACTTGTCACCCAGTAATTGGTCTAAGTTTGGTGTTGATTTTCATGCTACTATTGTCACGTGGCATTTCTGGGCGTTCTATGATTGGAGTGGTCTAACGTGCCATTTTGGAATAAAGATTTATGGTACACTATTGTGACTTGTGAGGAGTTATTTTTTACTAAATGTTTTATGCATATATTTGTATGTCATAATGGACGCGTAAGAGTAAAAATTTGATTTTTTACTACCTTTTTACAAAATGACGTGTGTGTGTGTATACTACTTTATGATCAATGTTATATTAATATGATTATTTGTGTTTTTAATAACAAGAGTTTCGTTACAAATTAAGGTTAAGATGTGTTCAAAAAAGTTAAGATTAAATGTTTCTATAACAAAATTATACCTGTTAGTGCACAGTTTTGCGTCTCGAGTCTTTGTATTTATTGTTTGATTATTATTATGTTAAAGTTATATATATTATTGACTAGTTCGTTATGAAAGTCTAGTTCATTAAGGATGTTTAACGAAATAGAAGTTAAGTTTCTGTTTCGTTAAGGATTAGGAGTCTGTTTCGTTAAGTTTATTATTTATTTTGTAATGTAACTAAGTGGGAGGCTAGTTCGTTACGGAATGTGTAACGAACTAGACCTATCTTCTATATATAGAGGTGTTCACCTTGTTTAATTTAAGTTTTGGATTAACCTTATTGAACCTCTGGCAAATTGTTCTCTTATTCAAAGCTTCAACTAATCAACCTATTACTAATATATTACATACCACAACTAATATTAATCATATATATTATATCTATAAGAGTAATCATGAACTAAATCTGTGTTAATCGTATTTGGATCTTAGATCTTAGATCTGACACGTTCTCAAGTGGTATCAGAGCTTTCGTTGTTCGATTGCTCTTGATCTAGTGTTTTAATTAGTTAATTGAAGGGTTAAATCGTATAATTTAGTTTTATTTGGTTTCGATTGAATCTGATCGAATTCTTTGTTGAATTGATTGGATATGGATTGAGTTTGGTTGGATTGTTGTTTGTTAAGGTATTGGAAGTGTAATGTGGACTGGAATTAAGCATTGAATTGGATTTGTGTTGGTTTTTTTGGATCGGATTGTGAACGAAACAGGGGAGTGTATTTGGTCAAATTGGATTCAGTATTGGGTGAATTGGTTTACGGGATGCTACGATTTGGTTTTGCGATGATGTTGTGAGTGGTTTGATATATCATATGAACGATTTGGTGTTGGATTGACAGAGTATTACGAATTTGTGGTTCTTTTGTGTGTTCTTCATTCTCCAGAATTCTGGAAATTATGGATGAAGATTTGAAGATCTTCATCCGTTGTTGAAGATTCGTTAAATATTCAGCTAATTTGTTAAAGTATTTCGTTAAACTTTCTTAATTCGTGTTCAGTTCGTTACTCTGTTCGTCATCACTCTGATTCGTGTTATTTGATTCGTCAAACACGTGGTCTGTTTCGTTAACTTTATATCTAACAAACTTTTGCCATGTGGCAAGAGTTGTCAGAGTTTGTTATAACCGTTTTAACAACCTGATTCGTTATAGTTGATTCGTTTTCAACTGTAACAAATTCGTTATCATAATTCGTTACTTTGAATCAGAGATTCGTTACTTTGATTCGTTAAGTTGACACTGTGATTCGTTACTTTGATTCGTTAAAGTGACTTTGTGATTCGTTACTCTGGTTTGTTAAGTGAATTCAGAGATTCGTTACCTTGGTTCATTATATTGAATTTAGATTCGTTAATCTGATTCGATAACCGATTTCGTCAAACTTATTTGTCAAATTCGTCAAACTGATTCGTCAATTTGACCTAATTCATTGACTTAGTTCGTTTGATAGTTCGTGTGATACTGTTCCTGATTCGTTACTCAGATAACTTTCAATTCGTTATACTGATTTGTTATTTTAGTTCGTTAAAGACATTGTTCACAGTTCGTTATACTTACTGTTCCAAGTTCGTTAATATATTTTCAAGTTTAGTCCTTGAAGATGGCTGGTTTGTACGCATTAGCTTCCCAAAATGTACTTATGCAACAAATGTTACAATTAGACACAAAGATTGGATCCCATTCCTAGTGTCCTCGTTTAATGAAATTTAGTGACTTTGCTAAGTAGGAACCTCGTTTCCATGCTCATTTAGGATCGATTCACCCTGATTGTTCTTATTGCTAGGATGAAGTGTATACTGTTCCAATGATTGGAGATGAAACTATTGGATTCACACCTAAAGCCATATCACAATACTCTCAGGAAGAAAAGAAGGCTTTGGAGATTGAAACGAACGCATACTTAACTCTTACAATGGCGTTACCTAAAAACATATTTCATCAAGTCGGTAGCATCAAGATTTGTGCTTCGTTGTTTCAAAACATTCGTATGAGGAGTATGGGTAACACTGTAGAAAGCAAGAAGGTGATGTTGAAGTTTCAATTTAGAAACTTTAACTTACATAAAGGTGAGACTGTCGAAGAGATGACAACACGGTTTAACCAACTGATAGCCGAAATGGACAAAATGAAGATGGAACCTTCTGAATCAGATAAGATAGACATAATTAAGGGTGCTTTACCAAGTTCTTACTCGACTTTCTTAATGGTGCTAAAAGAGAATGATTACTCCAGCAATGAAGATCCGACGGCCTTTGAATTCATGCAAAAGATCGAAGCACGAGAATATGATCTTAAATGTCAAAAGCCTTCTAAGGAAAGTCAAGATCCAGCTTTTTATGGTGGGAGTATGCCCTTGAGTTCAACAATTTCTCCAATCACCGCAATTCTTACACAAAATGCAAGTGAAAATGCTACAACTATCTACAGTGATCCACGTGCATGCTTCTTCACTGCTGGAAATTCTGGGTTACCTGGTGCTTCTAGTTCTTCTGTTGGGTCTGGAAATTCAACTACTGCAAATCAATTCTCTGCACCACCAAACGTAAACATGAAGGAGGCTGAACAGAACTTTGCTTTCTTGTCTGCCTTCATGACTTCCTATGAGAATCTGGTGAGTAGTAAGATTGCAACGAGTGATTTGATTGATGAAGACTATGATCAAATCGATCCTGATGAGTTAGAGCTCATGGATTTGAAATGGAATACGGCTATGATCGTCAAAAAGGTGAAAAAGTTTATGCAAAGGAATGGCAAAAGATCTTCCATCACTAAACAAGAAGGTTGGGTTCGATAAACTGAAGGTTAAATGTTTCAATTGTCAAGAATTTGGGCATTTTGCCAAGGAATGTGATAGGCCGAAGAAGGAATACACTGGTCCTAGAAGTCAAGATCATAGTTCTTTTGTGAAACGGAGTAATGATGTTGATACATCTTCTGAAAAGAAACCATCAACATCTGGAGCACAAGCTTTGTTAAGTGCTGATGGTACCGATTGGTTACAAAGATTGATGTGTAATGAAAATCAAGCAAACTTAGCAATGTTTGAAACAAATGAGAACTTCCAAGATGCAAGTGAGAGTGAGCTATCGTCTGACAATGATACTGAGTGTGATTCTGATGACTCGTGTGAAAAGCTTCCAACTACTTTTGCTTGTATGGCCAAAATTAATGAGGTTAGTACTTCTATTCCTATCTCTGTTAATGTGTCTGCTAATGTGTCTTGTGTTGAATGTGAGAAAAACAAGCCTAAGTTAGAGTTTTTGAAAAATCACAACGATTGTTTAGTAAGAGAAATTGCATCACTTAAAGATACTTATCGACAATCTTTAGAATCTCAAATGAGATCTAGGGAGAAAATTGAAGCATTGTCGACAAATAATCATGATCTCAAAGTTGAGTTATCTGTTAAAATGACAATCAATGATCAAAAATTTCAAGAAATATTGAAACATCATTCTAAGATAACTGAGCTTGAGAAGGAAGTTCTTGAGTTGAAAAATAAGTTGGGCAAGTTTAGAAACTCATCATTTTTGCTAAATGAGATAATCGAAGTATCTGGTAGGAAAAAAGATTCTAAAAATGGCATAGGTTTTGTTGAAATACCACCACCTTTTCAAAATGATTATAGGGCAAATCCTTTTGCTAGAAAAGAAGAAGAAGTGCTTATGAAAGAACCCATTGTTTTTGACAAACCTAAACCAATAAAAACTGAAAGTGTTAAAGCCCAACCACCAACTCAAAAACATCATGTCGAAAGGAATAAAGTGTTTGTAGAAAATGTTGAGAAGGTGATCATTGAGGATGTGTTTGAACCTTAGGTGATACACAAAAACCAGAACATTCCAAGTTCTAATCACATTTTATGTGAACCTCATGAATTTGAGGAGGCTGTGTATGGTTCACACACAACTCAAGTGAAAAGGGAAGAACAAGTTAAGGTTAAACCGGTGAAGGCTAAGAAATCAGAAAAACCTAAAATTTCTGATGAGGATTTGATGCGTTTTTATCAATCCTACTGTTTCCAAGCCATCAACTGGTCATGTGTTTAAGTTAAAAGGAATAGACACAATGTTCACTGAGAAAGACATTCCGATTAGCATTATCAAACCAGAATTGATCAAAAGTGTCTTTCACATGAAACTTCCAAGAAACAAGATCTTGAACGTCAGTATGCTTGTGCCAAAACATCAAACACATCAGACCCATTGATTAAAGCTAAGCAACTGTTTAAAAATGCTAAAAAGGTTCAATTTGTAAAATCAACTGGAACTGATACATTGCAAAGTTTTTCCAACTGCTCTAATCTTGATGACAAAAAAAATCTGTGTCGTCTGATGATTTGGCCAGAATTTTACTAGAACTGTGAGTCGTCATCCTTCTGTGGCATCAGTTTTTTCCAACTCTCAACAAGATCGTGTGGACATGAGAAGTTGCTTTCTGTGTAGACAATAAGGTCATGTGGTAAGAAACTATGGACAGAAGAAGTCTCAGAATCTTCATCCTTTTGTTAAGGATCATTCAAAAGATGTTCCATTAGTCAAGGATATTTTGAGACGACCAACGTCTTTTGATGATGAAACTCATATTGTGTTCTCTGATGTGAATCCACGAAAGGTGATTCATGTTAATGAGAATGTAAGTGTCACACCCTCAAAATCCACTAACGGAGTTTTATCGTCAGATGGTGTGAACTTACAGGATCGGAATCATTAGTTATATCAAACACCATATTTAAAGTTTTCAAAAACAACCAAGACAAACAAGTCTTAAGTAAAAATGCAGAAACGTAAATTGTAAGGAAAATAGTTGCGCCACACAGGGCGACTTAAAAACACAGTTTTCATGATAAAACTCAAAAGAAGTTTAAAGCATAATCGTTTAATGGATGCATGTCCTATACCGCTCGCCCGCCTCGGCTACCTGAGATAAACATACTAAAAGTGTCAACACATGGTTGGTGAGTTCACAGGTTTACATAAATTAAACGTTGCATTTTAGCGTTACCAGATTGTGTTAAGTCAATTATATATCAATAGGTAGCTAACCTATCAAGCATGTATTACTAAGTGTTCGACACCGAAGCTGACTGTTTAACGATTGCCTTGCCACCATGTTAACCACGACTATGGTAAATGTGTTAGCCAAAATTACACCCACTAGACCTATAGTCGAGCTTAGAGTTGGGTGGGGTTTGTCAAACCCAGTAGTACTACTCAAAGGTGACTCGCTATTATGCAAATATTAACTGATTTGATGTTTAGAAGGACTTTAGTTGGTTTGTTGCCACTTAGCCTTACAAGTGATATATAAAAGTAACAAAATCTACATTGTTGGAGTAAGTTATCTCCCCATAATAAAAGCGTTAAAGAGTAAAAGGGGTCGTGAAACTCACTGTTTGCGAAGTTAACAAAAAGATCCGAGAAAAGCGCGTCACAGAAATCCTCACTAGTGCTCTAAAAACAAAAACGAGATTTTCTAAGTACTGGAACTACGAGTGAGTCCCTAGACTCGACAGATAAAACTTATGCATGAGATGCGTTTGTGTCACTTTCTGAAGCAAGTGCGACTCGACAAACACGTTGGTGATTAGTTACATGTGTGAACAAGTATTAAATGTTAAGTGTTACCATTGTATATTACTAGTAAGCTATGTCCCACAAGGGCAATTAAGTCAAACACATAGCAAACATCGATAAACAATTCACTTTTCATGTTAACTCAAATAATTCAGCAGCTAATTTATCGAGACAGATTTTAACCCGAAAAGATTACTCTATTTAATAGATCATAACATGTCAATAAAATCACCAAAAATCATCACAGAAGAACACATGAATTAGGTTTCTAAAAATATTTTTATTGTATTTTTTATCACATACGGTTTTCTCACAATGGTCAAAACAACACAGTAAACACCAAGCAGTCATTATCATGCGCAACAGAAAGTTATTTGTTATTCCCGTTACATGGAAAATCTAATTAATGAATGGCCAATTGAGTCGGATTTCTAACTCAAAGTATTAACTTCCAGAAGTGAAATCAACTCAATTGGTCTTGTCGTTTATGAGATACACTAATTACAAAATAGCCTACCAGCTGGCTTCCTGAATCAGACTTGCACAACAGATTTGTAAATTAATAAAAACTAACTTTCACACGTCCAAAAATTACAAACGCAGACTCTTTAGAAACTAGACTCGACCTACTATCTCATTGAGTTAATAATCACTTCCAAACACAACATTAACATCGAGTTACCGTATTTAAACATGAAATTAAGAATCTGTCCAGCAGCAGTTTTCACCAAAATTCAACAAACTAATAACCTATGATCTAACCATCATGCATACAATCCTCTAGACCCATAATTCACCAACCATGCATCAATTTCACCTTTCATGAACATCTAGGGTTTTACTCCAAGATCAATTTCAAGAAACATGTAATTAACAATCAATAACAATGCAACTAGTTATCAATTCACTTAAAGTACTTGGAACCATTTGGGTGTCCTTGTACGATGTTGAAAAGAGATATGGGTAAATTTGAAGAAAAGGCTGTTGAAGGATACTTCTTAGGATATGCATCACCTAAGAAGAGAGTATTTAACTTTACCTCAGGTTGTGTAGAGTAATGGTACCATGTTGATTGTCAAAAGTACACCACTCCTTCCCAAGGTAAAGGTCCTGATTGGATTTTTGATTACGAGAGTTTATTCAATTCTTTCACTCAAATTGAAGAACAACCCAATGAAGATTTGGTTCGTGCATATTTGGAAGATCAATTCTCACTTCCAAGATTTTCTAGGTCTGGTTATGTTGATGCTTCACAAGATGATCTTCCTGATACATCGGATGTGACTTAGATCTCGTCTGATGATGGTCATTTTGTTGATTCTTCCTCGGCTCCATTCCCTGAAACACATGAGATTGGTGAATCGTCTCATGATGCTTAGGAGAATCTTACTAATTTAACCGACAATGTTGTTGTTCCTGAGAATCCCACTCTTCGGATTCACAATTATCATCCAAAGGGAAACATCACTGGGGAACTTGATGTGGGTGTGCAAACGTGTCATCAAGTAGCCTCTTTAAGTGAAAATAATGTATTGTGTGCTTATGCTGATTTACATTCCTCTGGAATCGTCAATCTCGCCAAATACACCTGTTTTCTATCCCAAGTAGAGCCAACGTCGACTCGTAAGGCACTTGAAGATCCTTCTTGGGTAGAGGCAATGCAAGAGGAATTGCAACAGTTTAACCGACTGGGTGTATGGGATCTTATCGATAAACCTGCTAGAGTCAAAAAGCGTATTCCGACTAAGTGGGTATTTAAATGTAAAAAGGACGATCGTGGAGTGATCGTGAGAAACAAAGCACGGCTAGTGGTGCAAGGTTTCCATCAGCAAGAGGGTATAGACTACACTGAGGTATATGCTCCGGTTGCGAGATTGGAAGCTATACGAATCTTTCTAGCTTATGCAGCTTATAAGAATATTAAAGTCTATCAAATGGATGTGAAAAGTGCTTTTCTTAATGGTAAATTACACGAGGAAGTGTTTGTTTTACAACCTCCTGGCTTTGAAGATCCTGATTATCCGGACCGAGTTTACCGTTTAAACAAGGCCCTGTATGATCTACATCAAGCCCCGAGGGCTTGGTATGGCACGTTTGCCGACCATCTGACTGATAGAGGCTTCAAGCGAGGGACTTTCGACTGCACTTTATTTTATAAGAATATTGGTGATGATCTTCTCCTCGTTCAGATTTATGTCAACGACATTATCTTTGGGTCAACAAACGACAAGTTATGTAAGGAATTCGAGAAGTCAATGCAAACAAAGTTCAAGATGAGCTCGATGGGAGAGATGAACTTATTTTTAGGGTTTCAAGTTCACCAGTCTACAAAAGGAATCTTTATTCACCAGACTAAGTATGTGAACGATGTCTTGAGCCGATTCAAAATATATGCCGGAAAAATCCCTTCAACTCCTCTCCCCGTGGGTCATAATTTATCACCAGATGAATTAGAGGACACCGTCGATCCTACCCTCTATCGTGCTATGATTGGATCTTTAATGTATCTTATGGCTTCTCGCCCTCATATAATGTTTGATGTTTATTTTTGTGCTAGGTACCAAGCTAGTCCCCGAGTGATTCACCTGGCAGCGGTCAAGCGTATTCTTCAATATCTGAGGGGCAATCCTGACATCGGGTTATGGTACCCCAAGGACGATAGCTTTGAACTTAACGCCTTTTCTGACTCGGACTACGGAGGTTGCAAGATTAACTTCAAATCGACTACGGCATGGTGTCAATTCTTAGGAAGCCGACTTGTTTCCAGGCAGTGTAAGAAGTAGACGACGGTCTCCACTTCAACCGCTGAAGCAGAATATATTGCAGCCTCGAGTTGCTATTCCCAGGTTTTGTGGATCCAACAACATCTACGCGACTACGGTTTGAAGTTTCTTACTACTCCAATTTTAATTGATAACTCTGCTGCCATTATTAGCATCACCAAAAATCCCGTATAACATTCCAAAACGAAACATATCGAAATTCGATATCATTTCATACGGGATTGTCTTGAAAAGAAATTAATCGATCTTGAGAAAGTACATACCGATTTCCAAAAAGCCGATCTATCTACCAAAGCCTTTGACAAAACTCGATTTAAATTTTTGCTTGGTTTAAATGGATTGAAGACCCTTGCTGATATCGTGAAACATGGATAACTATCTTTACTTTCGGTTTAATTTTTCTTTTAAATTTTATTTTGGTTTTGGATTTTATGGGTGAAAATAGAAAAATCAAAAATATTGTGTTTTCTTGTTTTTAATGTCTTTAAAAAATATTTTGAAAATCCAAAAACATTTTAAAATCTTGAAAAACCAAAAATATTGTGTTTTCAGTTTGTAAAGAAAAATCCGAAAAACCAAAAAGATTGTGAAGTTTTATTCTGTTTATAAGAAAATTGAAAATGACAAAAAGATTGTGTTTTATGTATGTAAAGAGAAAATCCAAAAAGATTTTTGCATATTTTCGCTGAAAATTATGTCAATTACCTACATTTGAAGGACATATACGTGTATATGTTTGGTCCTGATGTTTACTTGTAAATGTTTGGGATAACCATTTACCTGATAATGGAAAGTCATTGGGGCGACTGTTATGCGTTTTACTTTATTTTCTCGCTGAAAATTATGTCGGTTATTTAAGTTTGTGGAGCATGCTTGCATGTCTTGGTCCTATTATTCACTTGTTAATTGATAGGATAGCCATTAATCTATAGACTGAATGTAACTGGGGCGATTAAATTCATTTTTTTTATGCTCCTCAAAATTTGAATTTTGAAGAAAAAAGAGAAAATGATAGTACATTGATCGTATGACCGCATATCCAGTTAGAAATAAGCTTAAAAGACTGAGTGCTTAATTGCATTGGTGCATTGAAAGGTCTTAAACAAGCTATTAAAGTATGTGATATAAACTTAAAGAAACGCCAAATTGAAAGAGGTGTTAGTCTCTAACAAAAATCTCAGTAAGGATGGCAGAAATGTAAATAGCCTGTCATACTCAAGCCTTATATTTGTTTGATCACCAAAAATAAAATAAAGCAAATAACAAGCTTTGAGGTTCTGGACACTGTGAGTCTTTATGCGGCTTAATGATTTGGGTATTCATATGCATGAATATTTCATCCGCTTTTAGAGCAAACCCAAAGTCATTAAACTTGATTATTGTTGTACATTGTACGAATTTAAACTACTGACTTGATCAAAATCCGTTGTTAGTCATACATTTGTTCCTCAATTGCGCGTGTCTCAATACCAGTAAGAAACGGACCCCATGGGATACAGTGTATGTAAGCCAACAAATGGACTCGTGCATACTCACTCATAGTAAAGGAAAATCTATGCATTGCTCATAAATTTCTATAAATTCAAATTTTGATCAACATTATAATGATTTAAGTCAAGTTGGGGTGATTGGTAAAAATCAAATTAAGCTTGAACCGAGATAAGAGGCTGATAGTTTCTGATATTCTGTGCTCTAATTGAACATTTAATCATATCACAGAAACGCTTGAAAGTTTGTTATAAGATTTAAGTGGATAACAATATCAATGACCGACTTAACGCCAGTCACAATATCGCTGAAATATAAAACCGTGATGGAAGGGCAATCTGGTCAATATGATTCTTTGCTTAAACTCACCAAAAATTCAAAAATATGTACTGCTTTTGAAAAATCATACAAAAACGCAAAAACATTTTTCGGTTCTACGTTTTGTTTTCGGATATTTTTCTTGTAATACTTTACTTCAAAAATTCAAAACTCCAAAAAGATTTTGCTTTTTCATTTACATATTATTTATTTCTTCTTTAAGTTAAGTGTTATTGAACATAAAACACGTTAAGGTATTTGATCATCGAGATACGGGATCTCGTTGATTTATTTATTTAACAATTGGTATCAATAAATAATTATTAATTTAATTAATCTTTTATTTAATTGATTTAATTGTTTAATTATTTAAATTAAAATTACATAAAAGTAATTCGTTAGTAATGTATAATGAATTAAAGTCATTCATAACGAATTGAATTCCAATTCGTTGGCTTATTTCGCTTCCGCCACTCTGTAACGAATGACATCTAATTCGTTAAACATAACTTAACGAATTGAACACGAATTACAGCTAATTCGTTATTGCTTCGTCTTAAACTTTAACAAATTAACTTTAATTTGTTATGCCACATGTACATGTATGATAATGAATCACCTGATTAGTTAATTTAAATTTAAACGAATCTGATGACTCAGCACATTGGAGATTGTGGCGCGTCAGAGTATTTAGGGATAAGTGAATGTTGTTCGTCTTCACTATTCACCTTTCTTCTTCCTTAAGTAACGAAACTCTGCCAAAATTTTCTCTGAAAAACTGTTCATCATTATACTCAATAATAATTTGTGTTTCCGAATCATAAGGTAAAGGCGATTACGGCGTGATGATTTTCATCATAATTAATGAGAGCAGGTCGAGAATGATGAAGAGCAGGTCGTGGAGCGGTCCCTAACATGAGAGCAGATTTCTATACTGTTGGGTCTAAATGACGATGAACTAACCGTGTTAGAGTCTGAAGGTGATGAGAAGGTCGAGAATGATGAAGAGACCTTGAATGATCCGACTATTCAGATGAACACGTCTTTCCTTTATGAAGTCGAGGAAGTTGATATTGAAGATATAACGGCTGAGGAGTATCCTGACTTATTTCAACACTCTATTGTTGATTAGGGTGCTCTGGTATTTAATGAAGAAACTTTTAAAGCAGCCGAGGATCAGTTGGAGCAGGAATCAAAGGGTAAATATGTGGATACAAGATTTGATTCAAAGACTGATCCATCCGTTGAAGATATTCAAGGCTGGTTTACTTACAGAGACAGGAGAGCTCGTAAGTTTATCGATGCATATTACGTTGATCAAGAGTTGAAAGTGGAAGCCGCTGCACATGCCAAAGCCAATCATATGACTTCTTTCAAGGCCGTGTCAAAAGTTCAAGGTGATATTATTTCATGGCTTTTCGATTCTGATTTAATCATGTTAGAGGTGATATGATTTGATTATGTGTTAAGAAAAATCGTCAAAACCTTAACGTACACCGGCAAAACCAAATTGTTTTAGCCAATAGCAACCCCCCCCCCCACCCCAAAATCCATACTCTCATACGTACACTCATACTCTTCTATCTCATTTATCACATTCAAAAAACATATTAACTTGTTCTCATGGTAAGATGTTGATCGCAGAAAACTCCCTATTGCAATAAGCTATATGCCAATGATGGTTCGATTGGTTAGAAAACTCAATGCAAAAATGGGTACTACTTGTATGGTGGTTTTTTGCCGCTTGAATGGAACTCATTCAATATTCATTCACTTGTTGCTGCTACAAAAGATCTTAAAAAACCATCGCTGCGTCCCACCGCAACATGTAAGCTTTTGTGAAACATAATGGTATCTATGGTGGTTTTAGAATTTATAATAGGTCCATTTGGATATTTAAAAACCAATAGAAAATTTGGATATTAAACATTATAATTTAACCTTTACAATCATTGGGGGGGGATATCATACAAAACCAATCAACTTTATGTTTTTTCTTATAAAAGTCCTTCAACTTTTTTATTGAATGTAAAAGTCCTTCAACTTTTTTATTGAATGTAAAAGTCCTTATTTTGAACAAAATCATGAAGGACCTATAATAACCAGTTTTGATGACCTACTAAATACCATTTATTATATAATAATTTAATTGAAAGAAATATTTGTTTTGACAAAATCATCCTCATCAACCTCGGTCACTTTCACCACCGAAAAACCACATACCTCCATAATCCTGACATTGAGACACCTACTTCCCCACTATTTTCTAGTCACTGCCATTTGCGCATCAATATTTTTCCACTTTTCACACTCATGATTTTAACTGAGTAATTCGAATTTCATTGTTTCAGTAAATGGGGTTTTAATTTTGCCCAATTTCAGTGTTAAGGAACTTGTAACCGGTGGCTATTGCACTTTACACCGGTCATAA
The DNA here is from genome assembly GCF_021521415.1 of Bidens hawaiensis. NCBI lineage: Eukaryota > Viridiplantae > Streptophyta > Magnoliopsida > Asterales > Asteraceae > Bidens > Bidens hawaiensis. Next base: position 31,559 of record NW_027499344.1, read on the forward strand.
AACCCAGTTATTCACTTCGTGCGATGATGAATCTTGTGTTCAATGTTGGTACGCTTCAAATCAAATTCTCCCAGATGGAAACATTAATGGGCGGTTGGGGAGCTTACGGTTCCGAGTTCTTCGCAAGAAACCCTATCGGTTGGCGGTTATTGTCTTTGTTAAACATGTTTAATCTCACTTTTGTTGATGGCGGAGCAAAGAGTTGCTATAGGTGGAATTCAAGAATTTAAAAACCCATTATCTCATATGTTTGAAACTACTAATAGAATCAATGTTGAAGGTATGACGAATGCGTAAGACGGAGTTTGTGACCAGGTGGGTCGTCGATGAGGTTGGTGATGGGAAGTACAGGGGTTTCATGGTGCTGGTGGTGTAGGACTATAGGTGGTGATGTAGCAGAGGCATATATTTCTTCTAATTAAATTATTATTATATAATAAATGATTTTTAGCAGGTCATCAAAACTGGTTATCATAGGTCATTTCATGATTTTGTTCAAAATAATCAAATATAAACATTCAATAAAAAATTTGAAAGACTTTTATGAGAAAAAACATAAAGTTGGTTGGTTTTTTATGATATTTCCCCTATGATCATTTAAAAATATTGCTTTTATAGCCCGGGAAAGTAAGTCTAGATATGCTTGTGAGGTAAAGTTTTATATTTTTGATATGATATGCATGTGTACTCAAAGTTACACCACAAATGACAACTTGTTGACAAAGAGACCCTTTAACCGGCATGATATAACCAGCTATGTTTAATATGATAGTTGCTAATTTCGACAAGAATAATTGACTGATAACATTCAAGGTTTGATATTGACAGAGACAAACGTTTGTTCAAGTTGTTAAAAAAGGACCTCAGACCTTATAAAAAATATGCGAACTATCCACTAATATCTTCATGAAGACTGCATATGTTGTTTTTATGGTGCTTTCGCTACTTTGCTCACCAACCCTATGAAAGTTGTGAAGTTGAAAACATGTCAAGAATTACCAAATCTTCGTGAATTGATATAACTTACCACTTTGAGTACTTGTAATTTGTAATGTGTGTAATCATTTTTCTTTTTAATTTAAGAAGGTAAAATCATTGTTGATCGTGGGTTTTGTGAATTCTAATCAACATAAAGGTTTGAATGTGTGTTAAATGGTGAGTAGTTAGAGTTGAAATTTATCCAAGAGATGAAAGAGATTTTTAAATTAAAGCGAGTAAGTTGTAGGTTAACGAATTGTAAGAAAATGTAAAGAGGTGAGCATACGTGAGTTGATTTTGAATATGCATACTGGCATATGCATATATATTGGATTGATGATCTAATAAAGTAACTGATACTTAACTTGCAGAAACAAAAAGTTTTTATTTGGTGACTTAGAATCTAATAAGAAAGAATATTAACAAACATTTCACAAAACACGAATCCAACATATGTGCATCCATTAATATTTTAGTGTGCACCCTCTCCCAAAAAAACACCCAACAAACCAAATGCACATGCATGAACGCGCTCATACTGATAACCCATTATACACCACGCTAAACACTAAAAAATAATACGAGGAGATAACTTGCATGAACCAGCAGTACAGCCGACGATGTTACCTTTCGTGCCACCGTCACACTCAATTTGTTCCCATTCGTCTTTGTTTAGTTAATGAACCTTTTATGGTTTAATAATGCTTTTGCTTTCTGTTTGATACTGTCATTTTCTTTGAGTCATCATACCATACTTTTGTTTTATTTCTGAAATTTTATTTTCTAGCTTATGCTTAAATTTTAAAGCAACTTATAGCTTATTTTCTATTATTTGATAAGCTTTTTTTAAGTGTTTGGATTAGCTTATATTCGACAAGTTGATTATACGTCTTAATAAGTTGTTAAATCCACCATTCTTTGATTTGTTACCGTAATAAGTTGCTTCAATATTATTAATCCACCATCATTTGAGGGCAAATGAGTAATTTACCCCCTTCAAACAAGCTAAAAAACCATCTTCAAGAAAGCTTCTTCAAATTAGCTTATAATAAGCATAAGCTAAAAAACCTAAACCAAACACCAAATTAAGCTTATTTTGTAAAAAAAAAAAAAAACAGCTAAAAAAGCTAGGCCAAACACCCCCTAAATGTACACAGCCCCCAAAAGTGTACACGTGCTTGTGTGTCAAATACATACGGGGTGCATGAATTTTTTTTTGCATACTGCCTGAATGATGTGGCCCTCATGCTTTCAGTATGACCATTTTTGTTTGTGTGTTGCAAACATATATGTGTATTCTTCTTGATTTGAATTTATTAGATGTCTATCTTGCTAGACTGCCAATAATGTTTTTAATCCTTGGAGAAAGTAATCTAAGGATTCATACATCTTTTTTTTGTTGTTATCAGCTGGAACGAGAGTTCTTCACGGAGTATGGTGAAGCGAGACGATACGAGGTTCAAGAAGTTGTTGGAAAAGGAAGTTATGGTGTTGTAGGGTCAACTACTGACACACACACAGGCGAAAAAGTCGCAATCAAGAAAATTAATGATGTTTTTGAACATGTTTCTGATGCCACACGGATCCTGAGAGAAATCAAACTTCTTCGATTACTAAGGCATCCGGATATTGTAGAAATTAGACATATTATGCTTCCGCCTTCTAGACGAGAGTTTAAGGACATTTATGTGGTTTTTGAGTTAATGGAGTCGGATCTTCATCAAGTAATTAGAGCCAATGATGATTTGACACCCGAACATTATCAGTTTTTCTTGTACCAATTGCTTCGCGGGTTGAAGTATATTCACTCGGCTAATGTATTTCATAGAGATTTAAAGCCTAAAAATATTCTTGCGAATGCTGACTGTAAGTTGAAGATTTGTGACTTTGGGCTTGCACGCGTGTCGTTTAACAATGCTCCATCGGCTATATTCTGGACTGTACGCGTTCTTTTTCTTACTTTTGATATTTAATATTATTTTGATATACAATATTTTTGCTTACATTAACGCAGGATTATGTTGCGACTCGATGGTATCGTGCTCCTGAACTGTGTGGCTCTTTTTTTTCTAAGGTATGGGTTCATTAGGGCTGTATTTTATTTCAAGCGGGTCAAAATAAAAGTCAAAGCCAAAAGGTTAACAATGTTAAATGGGTCAAACAGGTCATACTTATTGAAAGTCAATCATAGTCTATCTTTACTGCATACAAACCTTCAAAGTTGTTTTCTCTGGTATTTAAATTCTTAGCATAAGTCAGTTTTTTTTCTCTAATCGTAATTAACATATTAAGAATTATATATTAAATTTTCACAAAAATGGACAACTATTATTTTGTGGGTCAACCTGCACTAACAAATGATCCGTTTAACCGTTTTGACCTGTTACCCAACCACCTGACCAAATCAATTTGCAAATTCAACTTATTTACTAATTTGGTCAAACTAAAAAGTTAAAAGCTAAAAGGGGAACAATGCTATGTCAGACTGGTCATACTAATTTTAAAGTCAACAATAGTCTATTTTTACTGCATACAACCTTAAAATCAATATATTTGATATTCAAATTCAATTGTAATAACTTGGTTTTTATCTGTAATCGTAATCTACACATTAGTTTTTTATTTAACAAAACGAAAGACTAGTTTTTTGTTGGTTCAATCCGAACTGTTCAGTTTCAACTGTTTTGACCTGTTACCCAACCCACCTAATTAACTCATTTTTCTACCTTTAACTTGTATTTGTGGATTTTTTATTTTTTAAAAATGGAAATCGCGATTGCTAAGATGTTTTGTTTTGCAGTATACTCCTGCTATTGATATATGGAGCATTGGATGCATATTTGCGGAAATGCTTACGGGTAAACCATTGTTTCCGGGAAAGAACGTGGTGCATCAGTTAGATCTCATGACCGATTTGCTTGGAACTCCGCCTCCCGAAACTATTTCTAGGGTGAGCTCTTTCATTTTCTTATTCATCTATGTCAACATTGGTTAAAATCAGGTATTTTATGGTATTTGTCGGGTTTGATTGACCTGAAACATTTTTGTGCAATGTTTTTTGATAAACAATTGGCGTGCCAAATACTATTCTGAACTGATTTAGAAGGTTTTATGCGTTACAAATTCACTTTAGGTGATATTTGACCCGTTCGACTCGTTTCCTTTGTGGTATTTTTCTTTTCTGATACCTTTTTGTAGAGTTGTTAGCGAGCCAAACTTAACCGAACCAAACTTGAGCATGCCTAAGCTCAAGCCTAGCTTGTTTAACAGAGCTCAAACTCGGCTCGTTTTGGATCTTTATATCTACTAAAGCAAGCTCGGCCCATCAAAAGTTTTCAACTCGGCTCGAGCTCGTTTTAGACGAGCTTATTTTCAGGCTTGAGCTTTAACTCGAGTTCAAACTCGTTGAGGCTCAGCTAGATTCAAGATTTTAGTGAGTTTTTTTCGACTCTTGAGTAGCACCCAACTTGTTAGAAATAAAATTATTACACTGGTTGACTGGTTTATAGGTAAGCAGGTTGAAATACCGATAGCCCTGCTTGCGTTGCGCACATATGATGTATATATGTGTGAACCCTCGGGTGGGCAAAAGTGAAATTGCACTAATTTTGACGTTATTTTACTAATCTCGTGAAAATAACGTTAAAAGTGACGGACGGTTAATCAGGCATCATGTAGTGGCGTTGATAGCTGAAAGATAAGGGTACATGCACCGATCAGCCGGTGTCCCGATGATTGAGTGCTATGCGCCTTATGTCCAAGGCTTGATGCAAAACTACTATCGAGCCGGGGGTCTCACCGGAAGCAGCCTCTCTATCCCTATGGGGTAGAGGTAAGGCTGCCTACATCTTACCCTCCTCAGACCCTACCATAGCTTTGCTATTGGTGGGATATACTGAGTACGATGATGATGATGATAGGTTGAAATACCGATTTAACTTTTAACAAAAGTTGATATTTGAATATGCAGATTCGTAATGAAAAGGCAAGAAGATATCTTAATAATATGCGGAAGAAACAACCTGTTCCTTTCACACACAAATTTCCAAATGTAGATCCTTTGGCTCTTAAACTACTCGAACGCCTAATTGCATTTGATCCCAAAAACCGCCCATCAGCTGAAGAGGTATGCTACCAAATACGCTGCCCTTCACGTTTTTATTACCCGCAAATGTTGTTATAAATAGTTTCATTTGGTATAAAAAAACAAATTATATATTAAAATTAAATGTAAAAAGTCATGATTGTGTGAAAGTGCAAGAATGTTGACTTTTAGGTGAAATGTAGACTTTTGATTAAAATCCTATCTTGGGGGGCTTATTTTACCTTATTTCGAGGGATAAATGATATATTACTACAATATCCTATTCTCAAGTTAGTATCTTGTAACACCTATGTAGTATTCATTACTAATATCATTATTTTATTTTTCTGTTTTTATTATCATCACTTTAAGTATTTTACTATTACCTATTTAGTTATTTATTTATTATAGGGATATGTTTTCCCTTTATGGTCTAAAGGTTTAGTGTGAACTTTGTGTTTATTTTACTTGGTCTCATGCATATGGTCTCTGAGCCGGGGGTCTCTCTGGAAGCAACCTCTCTATCATTTGGGATGGAGGTATGGTTTGCCTACATCCCACCCTCCCCAGACTTCGCTGACGACTTGTTGTTGATGGGATTTTTATTGGGTATGGTTGTTGTTGTAACTTGCATTAAAATACTTCATAACTTCCATATGTATGTAAACATTAAAATAATTGATTTGTGCAAGTGATTAGCAGTAAATAATGTGTATTTAATGTCTTAAAAACATCCTTACTAATACTTACATTTTCACCTAATCACCACTTTTTACGTTTGGTTTTAATTTTTAATTTGTTTTTTATACCAAATGAAGTTCTTTATACAAAAGTGTTTAAAAATAATGGTTAATATTCAATGTTGTTGTTTTTTTCACTGATTACATTCATGCTTTCTTTTATAGTCACTAGCCGATCCTTACTTTAACGGGCTGTCAAATGTGGAGCGAGAACCAGCCACACAACCCATATCAAAACTTGAATTCGAGTTTGAGAGGAGGAAAGTGGGAAAAGATGATGTTAGAGAGTTAATTTATCGAGAGGTTTGGTTATGGTTTAGTTTTTGTTATTAATAAGTTTATGGTCAGATTTCAAAATGTTGCTCCGCACAGAATGGTTTTGTTTAGTTTTTTTTTTAATTTAGTCGGTTGGTTTGGGAATTTTTAACAGTATCAAACGGTTTGGTTTATGGTTTATATTCGAAATTGGTCTACAGAAGCAATAACAGACCCGTAGAAGCTTCGTGCTATGTAACTTAATATGTTTTACATGGGCCTCTAATGATTTTTATATAAATTATACACTTGTTTATTTCAATTGTATTTTATACAGTCTTTTATTATAAACACCCAACAAATCCAACATGAAACCATACTTGTTGCTTTGGTTTACAATGGTAAAAACCGTTCCTAACAGCATGGCTGACAGTTTAAACTAAAACCCAAATTTTCTAAAACCCTTTATTAAAAAGGTTTGCTTTTGGTTCGGTTTTAGTTTTCAATCGTTTGCTTTACAATGGTCAAAAAACGTTGCTAATGATTTGGCTTACGGTTTTACTAAAACCCGGCAAAACTGGACTGTAAACACCCTTCTTTATATATATTTTTCTTTCTAACAAATTCTGTCTATTATTACCAGATCTTGGAGTATCATCCTCAAATGCTTCAGGAATATTTACGCGGTGGTGAACAGACTAGTTTCTTGTACCCAAGGTAAACAAATATTACATCATTTTCATTCACTTATTAATATTATTGTCGTAAAATCATTCTATTGTTTTATATTTCAGCGGCGTTGATCGATTTAAAAGGCAATTTGCACATCTTGAGGATGGCAAAGGTGGTCCACAGCTAAGGCATCATGCTTCACTTCCGAGGCAAGTTGTTGTATTTACGGTTACATACTTGTTACCATTTTTATTTTTTTAAAATTAACTTTTTATAAAATGTGGGCCCGCACAGGGAACGAGTTCTGGCAGCAAAAGAGGAAGGTAACGCTGAAGAAAACGAAACAGAAAAGCAAACTTCAGAAAACGTGGAAGATGATGAAAATAAAGGAAATTGTAATTCACGTAGCTTGTTAAAGAGTGCGAGTATTAGTGCTTCCAAGTGTATAGATGGGAAAGGAACACGGCCTACAGAGGTACCATCTTATGTTATTTGTGTCGAGTTGACCATTGATCATATACGATCGTATGTTTGACCTTTCGTGTTGACTTTTGTAGGAAGATACCGATGCAGATCAAGAAGACACGAAGTAAGAGACAGTTCTTTTGTTCCAGGGGCGCAAAAAGTGACATTACATGTTATGGTGAAAAGGTTGTAAATTTAATGCATAATTATGCCAAGTCGGCGTATTATTATTTATTCTTTTTTCAAGTAAAACAAGGGTGCGATATTTGTAAAATTTTGTTAGGTTTTTTGCGATGGCTTCATCAATAGTAGACGACTTTCCATAATCGCATATGAGATGACTTAAAGCTCGATAATGCGTTACTTGTGCGTGTTAAACAAGATATGTAGCAACCAAAAGTACTCTGATCAAGGCCACAATAATCTATCTTCAGTTTCGACATCCTAAAAACGTAAAATGCTAAAGTTGTATGTATTTTAAATTTTGTTGGACACCCTTTGTAACATTCCAACTTGTTTGGGACAAATGATATTTTGTTTGGTTAACTCTTTTTTATATGACCCGACCCAATTCGACCTGACCGGAACGGTCAAACCGGACCAATGAATAATTATTTACCAATTTGACCTGACCCGAACGGTTGAACCGGAACTAAATTTTTTTTTATAAAATCAAGTACCGACTCAAAAAATTCCTGACCCTTGTGAGAATTTTCTGGGTCCACCACTGGTTTTGAGTCGAATTTCAAATAAAAAGGAAAAAATAAAAAAGAAAAAACAAGATATGCCAAACGACAAACAATATGTAGATAAAAAACTGGGATGGTCAATGTAACAACAGACTAAGATGCCTCGACATGAGAAGAAACTCAAAAACAAAAAATAAATATGAAGAATGGAAATATTATTTGGTTGCAAAGAGAGTTTAGAAAGAGATACCTTCCGATGAAAATTGATTTAACTTTAATTGATGTGATTTTTTTCAAGAAGAGTTAATTGCAGTTATGGTCCTTGTGATGAAACTTAAAATGCAACTTTCAACTTCGTAGTGATATTTTCGCAGATAAGGTCCCTATGGTGGTTATTTTTTTATAATTTGGGTTTTCCGTTAGTTTGACTATTTGTTTGATCGTACAAAAATAGGGCAAGATGGTATTTTCACACGTAAATATAATATTATCTTACTACTCTAATAAAATGCTACTAAATTTTGCTACTTGTCAACCTCTTATCACTCCTCACCTTTTTTAACCTATATTGACTAATTTAACCCATATTCACAAAAATGGTATTATTTCAGATCAACCTGCCCAACTAATATTATTCAGATCCGTATATTATTCTATCCATTTGTTGCCCCTTCCAAATAAAAAAAATCCTACGCTGCAGACCTTAAATTAGGTGTCGTGACCCCTTCGTTGTCAATCGGCCAACTTCATTGCCTTCTCCTTTATTTGATTAAACCTACTAGACCGTTCATCTCCACCGCTGCTATCGTTCATCTCCACCGCTGTTTTACCAAAATCACTCAAGATACATTTGGTCAAAATATATAATTGAATATCAAATAAAATTTACACACCATAATTTTTTATGGTACTTGGTTATTAAGAAACACGTATCCGTTAATACTCAATTTGCACACCACTATTTTTTATATAATTTTTATTTAACATATTATATATGTTTTTATAATAGTTATGAAATACATGAAAATAAATCATAAAAATAAGCAAATTAATTTATATTGTTTATACAAGCGACTTTCTAAAGTGTGGTTTGCCTCATGCTTATATGTGCTTATTTATGTATGCCGATCATAAGCTTCCTATGTAGAGCACGTTGATCCTTTTATTTCAGCGGAGATTCTTGATACGAATGAAAACCCTGAATTACATAACCTTGTGAGTGAATTGATGATTCACGGTCCATGTGGTGCCCATAATTCCACTTGCTCGTGCATGTTTGACAACAAATGTTCAAAAAATTTCCCATAGAACTTTCGTGAGGTAACATCTGTCGATTCACAAGGCTATCCCCTGTATACAAGACGCGATTCTGGTCAATTTGTTCAAAAAGGAGACATTCAATTAGATAACAGAAGTGTGGTCCCCTACAACAAGTACCTAATAAGACGATATCAAGCATACATTAATGTTGAATGGTGCAATTAGGCGTCATCTATAAATTATTTGTTTAAATACATCAACAAAGGACCTGATCGAGCTACTTTTTATTTTTCCAAAAACGACACACAAGCAAACGTGGAACGACAATAAGTTGATGAGATCAAACAATTTTATGATTGTCGGTATTCATCTGCTTCTGAGGCAGCCTGAAGTGTTTTCGGCTATGATGTCAATTACAAAATGCATTCTGGTTACCCGAATACCTTTCCATCTTCCAGGACAACAACATGTAGTTTATGGTGCGGACGATGATCTTGATAATTTCTTGGACAAAGTTGAAAGTGTCTACTCTTCCGTGTTTAATGCTTGGATGAAGTGCAACCAAAAGTATGCTAACGTGCGTAAATTGACTTATGTTGAATTTACCTACTGAATTTGTTTGGCATGCTCTACCCCGTCGTTGGGAACAAAGAAAATCGGGATTTTCCATAGGAAGAATTCATGCCGTGTCTCTTGCTGCTAGGGAAGCGTACTTCTTGCGAATTCTTTTGAACATAGTTAAAGGTCCAAAATCGTTCGAATAAATCTGTAACGTTACGGTCGTCTTCAACCTTCGTTTAGAGACATGTGTTACTCTCTTGGATTGTTAGAAGACGATAAGAATACATTGAGGCAATTGAAGAGGCAAGCCATTTATCGTTGGGTCACAGAGCACGCACGTTTTTTCGCTACAATGTTGTCAACTGATAGCCTTTCTGATGATATTCTTTACAACCAACGACGTCTTTTAAATTCACCGGGTACTAATTTTTCTGAAGTCAGTTTTACAATCTTTATATTTATATATATATATATATAGTCATTAATATTACCAAATTAATTTTTTATTCAATTTTCACAGAGTTATCGCTAACTGAAGATCAAATCAAGAACCTCACTTTATTTGAGATTGAAAAAATTCTTGTTGCGTGCTTAAGAAAATATCAAACCATGCATTTCCCCGATGCCGAGTATATATCTATTGCTTCTAATTGTTTGATTCACGAAGAGTGCCATACGATCAAAACTTGCTTTTAGTAGAGTTCCAAACTATATTTAATTTAATTACTCATGAGCAAAAAACTGTTTTCGATCGTATAATGATGGTTGTTCAACAGAATAAAAGGGGTGTGTTCTTCATATATGGTTATGGTGGAACAGGTAAAACGTACTTATGGAAGACCTTATCAACTGCCATAAGATCAAAAGGCGAAATCGTCCTAACGGTTGCTTCAAGTGGAATTGCTTCGTTATTGTTAACCGGGGGTCGCACAACACATTCCATGTTTCATATTCCGATAAATTTGAATGAGGATTCTACTTGCTACATGGATCCATGCACAAACGAGGCACAATTATTAGAAAAAACCAAATTAATAATTTGGGACGAAGCTCCAATTTCTCACAAACATGGCTTTCAAGCTCTTGAAAGGTCTTTAAAAGATGTTTTAACTTCTAATTTGCTATTTGGAGGAAAAGTTGTTGTATTTGGAGGAGACTTTCGACAAATCCTACCTGTAGGTCAAAAGGGCACTAGACAAGACATAGTAAACGCTCTCTATGTTATTCTTACATTTGGAGTGAATGCAATGTATTGAGATTAACAAAAAAAACCTAAGGTTAACTATGGGTACGCCATCATCTGATGTTGAAGAAACCAGGTTGTTTGCAAAATGGATTATAGATATAGGTGAAGGTAATATTGGCGTTCCTAATGATGGTGTTGCAAAGGTAGATTTACCTGATGATCTACTTATAAAAGACTCTGTTGATCCTATATCAAAACTTTTTGACTTTGTATATCCTTATATTCTACAGAATTACGAGAACCAACATTACTTTCAGGATAGAGCCATACTTTCACCAACAAACGAAATTGTTGATGAGATTAAGAACAGTTGCTCAAGTTTTTTCCAGGTGATGAAGTCGAGTACTTAAGTTCAGATACCATATATAGTTGAGAATATATTAATGACACTCTTTATACAACTTTATACTCGCCTGAACTGCTTAATGGTCTAATCATATATGGACTACCAAACTACAAGCTTGTGCTAACAGTTGGTGTTCCCTTTATGCTCCTAAGAAATCTTAACCAGAAAGAAGGCTTATGTAACAGTACTCAACTACAGTTTTAATCCATAGATCGCCACTGACTCCATCAGCCAACAAAATAGCATACAAATTTCAAAGACGACAATTTTCCCTTGTAGTATGTTTCGCGATGATGATAAACAAAGCCAAGGTCAATCATTATATAGGGTTGGTTTGTACTTAAAAGAACCCGTGTTCTGACATTGGCAACTATGTGTTGCCTTGTCAAGGTTACAAGCATGTGTGGGCTAAAGATTCTGATTCTTGATAAACAAGATATTCTGACCAATACAACCACAAGTGGTTGTGTACAAGGAAATTTTTCTTATTTGTAAAATACTTGGGTAACTTTTCTTTTGTAATTCTTGTAATTTTAATGTAAGTTGTAATTGTATTAACAATATATGATAATTGTATTATTGATTGTATTTTTCTTAATGTTTAACTATTAAAATTTTCATTAGTTAACGGTATAATACACGGGTCTCAAACTAGTATTACTAATAATTGGAGGAATTGTTTTCTAGATCTGCATCATAATTTTATTCATTCTTCACCCGTCTCTCCACTTCCACCACCGGCCACCGACGCCACACCAGACTTCTACTATAGCACTTGTCGAAAATAATAATATCTGTTCTACTTCTCCTCTCATTTCCCCCAAATAATAATCTCTCTCTCTCTATCTCTCACTCTTTGTCACTCTCAAAAATTTTATTCCTTCAACACCTACACCCAAATCCCTAACTCAATTTCATTTCTAAATCTTCATCTTCATCATTATCTCTACAAATTCATAACTCCTCTCACTCATTCATATCTCTCTCCCTTTTCTCTCTTCATTCGGTGGCTAGTGTTGCCGTTAACCTAAACAACAGAAATCTCCGACGGTTCCTGGAATATTAGAAGCTGAAAACATATATTTGGAGTTTGATTTTGTGAATAACATGAGAGGAGGAGAAGAACGACAGCCAAATCGGTAGATTAGAGCCATCGCCAGCGGTTGAACATAAGTTTTATAATTTCTTTTATATTCATCTTGTTGAACAAATTCAGATGGAACCCCGATGGGTAGGATTTCGGCGTCGTGTAGCGAAGGCGATGACAGTTTTAGTGTAGGTGAAGATAATGATGATGTTGGAGACGGTATATAAGTTGTTTAGCGACAGGCAAAAACCATCGTTGCCTAACACAGGTCACCAACAACCTTGTTCACGATCATCATCAACACCTTTGGATATGGACTTGATTAGGGATTTGATTTTGATAACCATTAAGCCTTTTAAAGGGAGATACCATCAACAATGATGGCAATTTTGGTCCAAGTGATCCGTTGTAGGAAACAATGGTGTAGCGACGGCGATGCCAAAGTCTAATCAGTACATTAGAAAGCAAATAAGTATGGTATAAAGCATTCTGGCTGATTGGAATATATTTCTGGTAGACCTCACTATTTCCGCAAAAAAACAAAGATGGTCGATAATGACAGTGGTGAGTTCATCACGTAGATTAGAACCAATGTGATGAAAATATTATTCAATATCAGGTAGATTAATTAATGGAAATTGCAACGATTTGAATCTGAACTAAAATGTGAATCTAAACTTAAATCTTATTGGTGAAGTTGATGATGTTGGTAAGGGTGTAGAAGCTGGTGGTGGATGGGTTATGATTTGAATAAAGGATAAATCCACGAAATGTACATTTTTTGCTTGCATATTAAAGAAATGTCTATAAACAAAGAAAAGGACAAAAATGTCCATATGAACACCGTTCTGGACCATCTTATTCTCTAAAATGTTTTCAGACCTGGCCCGGACGTCGACCCGGACGCCTAACCAGGTAAAAGTTCGGATGACCCACGAGGGCGGACCGATGTTTGACCCGGATGACGTCATAAATAATTTAAATATATATATATATATATATATATATATATATATATATATATTTCATATACATATAAAAAATAATAATAACTAAAAATAATAATAATAACAAACTTTAATGTTTATTTATGTTTCATACATTGTTTTTTGAATATATATGATTTTTTTATCAATAAAGACATCAATGAAATTTGGTTTGTTGGCTCATGGGCAATTATTAAAACTTCTATCTAGGAAATGACCCAAGTTCGAATCCCAACATGCACATCTCATTTTAGATTTAATGAAAAAATGGGTTTTATTGGTTGGCCCGCCGGGTCACCGAGTCTGGGCCGACTGCCACCCACAAAACCCGGCTGGGTTTTTAGAAAATGGGTCAAATACCCTAACCCGACCAGGTTCTGATACCGGGTACCGGTCGACCGGCAGAGCCAGGTTTCAAAACATTGATTCTCTGCGAAACGATTTTATTTCAACCAATTAATAAACTCCATCTGTCCATTTTTACTTTGGTTCCGACCGTGTATGTTAACAAAAATGAGGGGCGACACTAAACATATCCTGTCGGAACCGATGGTCAGTAACTGTGTCCCCATCTAAATCGGCATAATGTATTCCAACGGGTATAAAGTTGTAGTCCGGCGGAAGATGTCCTAGCTGTCGGCAACTTATAGCTCTAGAATCCAATGTTGCAAAAGTCGCTAGGCGGTACCTAGGCGGCCGACCCCCTTGGAGGGAGTACTCGGAGTACTCGGGGAGTACTCGGACATGATAAATATAAAGAAAATTATATTTTGGGTAATATATATATTTCAAGTATCATAAGTTTACTAATACTTATAACAAAATAAATGAATATCAATATAAATAAGATAAATACATTTTTAGACACTAAATTATTCTAAAAAATGTTAATCATTAATTAAAAAAAATGATATTCGTTATTTAATATTAAAAATACGAATTATGTTGTATTTTTTAAATCAAAATAGACCCAAGTTAACCGACTAGATGTGATTCTTGCTAATGTTGACTACCCTTGACTATTTTTTAATAACTAGGCGGAGTTAAAGAAACTCCCCTCGGCACCATACCTTGTAGCGAGTACTCAGAGAGTACTCGGCCTTGTAGACCTACTTTTACAATATTCTCGGCGTCTTCATCTTCCTCCTCTACTTAGGTGTTGTTTGTTTTTCTGTAGAAGGTCTTCGCAGCCTCTTTTGTCTGCATCGCGCAGACCACGCGCAGGCATTGTCATCTGCAGACTATTTGTTTTCTCGAAAACGTTTCATTAAAAAACATCTGCGTAAGCTCTTCTTGGTGTAGATTTGGCCCATCTACTTTTGAGGTCTTCTAAGGTCTGCGGATGGTTAAAACATTACAATGAACACCACCACCCATCGTTCGCCACAACCACCATCCACCACCACCCACCCACCGTCAGCCACCACCACCCACCGTTAGGGATGAGATCTGGACCGTACACGTACCTGTACCCGTACCCGAATTTACCTGTACCTAAAATAAGTAAATCTTGGTACCCATACCCGTACCCGAATTTTATGGTATGGGTACGGGTACAAGTACGGGTATGGTTACAGGTACTTTGGGTACGGTACTCACTTTGGTACTCCTTTGTTCCTTTTTTTGAATCTCCACTAAAGTAAATACCGCAACAAATTATCTATAATACCAAAACCGTAATACCGCAACAAAAACATAATACCAAAACAAAAAAAATGAAAGAAGTCAACCATAATATAAAATCTATTCAAAATCAAGTAATGAATACCAAATGCAAAGTATCAAAATTTTTTTATCAAAATGTTAAAAACAAAATTAACTTATACAAAGAAAATCAACATTCATTTAATCTTAGCTAGTCATCTTTTCATTTCCCTTTTTCCTTTTCTTTGTTTATTGTTACCTCAATTTCTATAGAAAAACAAGAGAGAAAGCTAATACATGTTATTTAATAATATACACAATTGTTAGTACACGGTTTTGCGTCTCGAGTTTGTATTTATTGTTAATGTATTTATCTTTTATTTAATGTAATAATTATTAAGATATTAAAGTAGTTCGTTAAGAAAATCATCTAGTTTATAACATTTTGGGGTTTTCACTTTTACTTTGTAACCGTTACCCGACCCATTTACGGGTCCGGGCTCTATCATTAATAAAATTCCCGCACTTATCGAGTTATAATTACTATATTATTTATTTATCATCTTATTAGTTTTAACGTTTTAAACCCAAAACATAAGTTTTATCCATTTCCTTATCCATATCCAAACTTGAGGGGCCTGTATATAAATTCTATTATAACCCATGTTACTAGATGGATAATCCATCCCCAACCCGACCCATATCCAATTTTATCGAACCCTCAATCAATCAATCAACTGATTAACTGTCCATACTCGTTTGTAATCAACTTTTGATTAAGGAAATCAACTCAGTGCATGATTCGCGGCCTCACCGACAGTACAATTAAGTTAATTACTCACTGCTAACTCGTTTTTCCTTTTCTAGACCTAACTGACACTCATTGACAGCCATGACCGCGTAAACGTTGATATTATTGCAATTAATCGTACGAATACCTTCCTTACAAGGTGACCGACAATACCCCTATAAATAATTGAATTCATTTCACTTGCTTGTACTCGTTCATCACCCCTATAGCCGCCAGCCCCGTTCATGCTCGTTCTTCCTCCTCTGTTCATCAATCTAGGTAATTATGGGCATGGTTGTGATCGTGATTTCAAGGGGAACAAAACCCCTAAACTTGTTTTGATCAGTTGTAACGTATTGGATCAAATCGAGATTAGGGTTTGTATATTCAAATTGGGGATATACAGTTTGTGTTTATTAATATTTGAACCAGAGTTTTCTTGCACGACGGCTGGGTTAGCCTGCTGGTTAACTCATGTGTGTTTGGGGGTGGGGGTCGCGTGTTCGACTCTCCCACACCTCGTTTTTTTGGAAAATAATTCTTCTATTCTTTTTAATCAAAAAACTCATTTTTATAATAATAATAATAATGATTAAACAAAGTCGTTTCCCTAAAAATCGATCTTTATAAAACTCGATTTCGTTCATATATATGTATTTTCTAAGGCACGTTTTCATAAAAGCACATATATATATATATTAACTTAAAAACTAATGTTTTAATAAATATGAATCAAGTAATTTTAATTGTAAAACTATAAACAATATATTATTAAACCATGATTCCTTAAATCTAAATAATAGTTTAAATGATAAATCCCCAAACCAATATAATATTAATATATTAATTGGATTTCATTTAACTCGTTTCGCGATTAATCCTTACTTGAAGTATATCGTTTATTCTCATAGGCCCTAACGTTCGCAGCGATCAGTTGGACCTTTGAATCATTAACATCTCTTTTTTTATTGACTTCCTCCTTTTTTATCCGCAGGAGGTTCACTTCAGGTTGTTGTTCAAATGAGTGAAGTTATTGAATTCTAATTAGACCTAACAAGAACAGAATCACGCTCTGTAGGATTTGAACCTACGACATCAGGTTTTGGAGACCCACGTTCTACCGAACTGAACTAAGAACGCTTTCTTATCACAGTAGATACGACTAAAAAGAAAAGGATTCTTTTTGTACCCCCAAAACTAAACATGCATAAAGTCTCAGAAAATGAAAATGATGTATATATGTATTTTCTAAGGCACGTTTTCATAAAGGCACATATATATATATATATATTAACTTAAAAACTAACGTTTTAATAAATATGAATCAAGTAATTTTAATTGTAAAACTATAAACAATATATTATTAAACCATGATTCCTTAAATCAAAATAATAGTTTAAATGATAAATCCCCAAACCAATATAATATTAATATATTAATTGGATTTCATTTAACTCGTTTCGCGATTAAGATCCTTACTTGAAGTATATCGTTTATTCTCATAGGCCCTAACGTTCGCGGCGATCAGTTGGACCTTTGAATCATTAACATCTCTTTTTTTATTGACTTCCTCCTTTTTTTATCCGCAGGAGGTTCACTTCAGGTTGTTGTTCAAATGAGTGAAGTTATTGGATTCTAATTAGACCTAACAAGAACAGAATCACGCTCTGTAGGATTTGAACCTACGACATCAGGTTTTGGAGACCCACGTTCTACCGAACTGAACTAAGAACGCTTTCTTATCACAGTAGATACGACTAAAAAGAAAAGGATTCTTTTTGTACCCCCAAAACTAAACATGCATAAAGTCTCAGAAAATGAAAATGATGTATGTCCGAATCGATCTCAATGGATCCCTTGTGACTGCCCAGAGGAGAAGAATAGGTAGTGATGACAGGATTGAAACCCGTGATTTGACCCAAAACAAAGGCGCTACCAAGCTGCGCTACATCCCTTTCATTTGGTCTACAATGTTATTGTAGAGAATCCCTGCCCTGTTTTCCACAGCGGCAATGCACCTCCATCGATATTTAATTATCTTGCCATTAACCTTTTTCTTCATTCTCGTCATCTTAATCATCCTCGTTCATCTTCGAGGTGAGTACCACATTCCCCATTTTTACTCGTTTCATCACTTTTGGGGACATATGCGTAAGTTAATATATTTTCACATTTATCTATGCACAAACTACAACTGTTTGTCTTATGTGTTAACTAATCTCATGCCATACTTGTTATATGTTTATGTGCTCAATGTGAATCGCATTCGGAGAGGTCCAGCATAATCTCAGAAAAATAGTATGATCAAACGCTAGTCGATTTAGCCTTGTGCTATTCGACATCTCATTTTATTTGCTCATTGGTTGATTTGTTAATCTCATTTGACTCATTGCTGCTACGTATTTTAATATATATTGTATATATAACTGAACTGGTGTGTTGCTCACTCAACCTCATGTTGACAAACTATATTATTTTCAACGCATATGCAGGTCACCGTTTGATGTGAAGTGTGGACTTAGGAGAATTGTTTTAAGGACTTATGCTAGAAGAATTTATTTTAAGTCTATGATTTTTCATTTAAATTATTTGATGTTTTGTTTACTTTGGATTTCTTTTTGTAATGAATAATGGTGTTATTTGAATTAAATAAAAAGATATTTAAATTTATAATTGTGCATGACAGTAACCCTGCGCGCTGTGACAATCAGTCCACGCCCCGACATTTCCGCCGTAGGTTGGGGTGTGACATAGTTTGTTAAGGATGTTTAACGAACTAGACTTATATTATGTTTCCTCCTGATTCGTTAAGGATGTTTAACGAGTCAGGGGGTGATTCGTTAAGTTATTCCGTTTAAATGTATTGTAACGAAGTCGGTGTCTAGTTTGTTATGAATTGTTAACGAACTAGACCCGTCTTCTATATATAGTGTTTCATACACTGTTTAATTTAAGCTTTGAGTTAAGATTATCGAACCTCTGCCAAATTGCTATCTCAATCTTCATCTTAATATTATACATACACACACACATATATATATATACAATCAATTTTAATATATAACATTAATACATAATTGTATATGAGCATCATGAACTAGATTCGTTACAGTTAATTACACTCTATCAGATCTTAGATCTGTTCTAGAGGTATTCACAAGTGTTATCAGAGCTTTCGGTTGCTCGATTGTTCTTGATTTGGTAATTAATTCGTTATTAAGGACTGTTTAAGTGTTAGTTTGGTATAAGTTTATATTCGGTTTGATTTTGACCAGATTTAGTGTGAATTGATTGAGATATGGATTGATTTGGACTGGATCTAAGTATGTTAAAGTATTGAAAAGTTGTGGTTAGTAGGAACTGGATATTGGATTGAATTTGTGTGGTTTGTGTTTGGACTTGTTTGTGACCGAAAACAGGGGATCGTGTTTGGTCAATTGGATTTGTGCTAAGTGTTAATTGGTTACGGAATTGCTTGATTTGGATTCGCGTAATGATTCCGAGTAATTTGGTAGTTGGTTTGTGCGATTTGGTTTCGTATTGATAAAGTATTACGAATCTGGGTTTTCATATTTGTGTTCTTAGTTTGGCCAAAATCTGGAAATCTCAGATGAAGATTTGAAGATATTCATACGAATTTGAATATTCGTTTAACATTGCTTTTTCGTTAAGCGCTGTTCATCAGTTCGTTACCTAGTTCGTCACATTTTCTGATTCGTGTCATTCAATACGTGTGACACGTGTCTAATTCGTTACCTTTAATTACAACAACTTTTGCCACGTGGCAATAGTTTTCAGAGTTTGTTACAACCGTTGTAACAACCAAATTCGCTATAGTTGATTCATTATCAATTGTAGCTAATTCGTCATTTAATTCGTTAAGTGATTCGTTAAGGTTTACTAAGTGATTCGTTAAGATTTATTCCGTGATTCGTTACTCTGAAATCAAATTCGTTAATCTGATTCGTTGACTTGATTCGTTGACCAATTCGTTAAAACCTTTCAGATTCGTTAACCTTTCAGATTCATTAACAATCCTGATTTGTTAACATTTCAGATTCATTAAAACTTATTCCTGATTCGTTACTTGGACAACTATCAATTCGTCAATTGTGATTCGTTAACCACTGTTTATAGTTCGTTAATTTCACTGTTCACAGTTCGTTTATATATTTTTAACCTTTAATCCTTGAAGTTTGAAAACATTGTCATTTAACAACATGGCTGGTATGTATGCTTTGGCATCTCAGATGAAGATTTGAAGATATTCATACGAATTTGAAGATTCGTTTAACATTGCTTTTTCGTTAAGCACTGTTCATCAGTTCGTTACCTAGTTCGTCACATTTTCTGATTCGTGTCATTCAATACGTGTGACACGTGTCTAATTCTTTACCTTTAATTACAACAACTTTTGCCACGTGGCAATAGTTGTCAAAGTTTGTTACAACCGTTGTAACAACCAAATTCGCTATAGTTGATTCATTATCAATTGTAGCTAATTCGTCATTTAATTCGTTAAGTGATTCGTTAAGGTTTACTAAGTGATTCGTTAAGATTTATTCCGTGATTCGTTACTCTGAAATCAAATTTGTTAATCTGATTCGTTGACTTGATTCGTTGACCAATTCGTTAAAACCTTTCAGATTCGTTAACCTTTCAGATTCATTAACAATCCTGATTTGTTAACATTTCAGATTCATTAAAACTTATTCCTGATTCGTTACTTGGACAACTATCAATTCGTCAATTGTGATTCGTTAACCACTGTTTACAGTTCGTTAATTTCACTGTTCACAGTTCGTTTATATATTTTTAACCTTTAATCCTTGAAGTTTGAAAACATTGTCATTTAACAACATGGCTGGTATGTATGCTTTGGCATCTCAAAATATGTTAATGCAACAAATGCTGCAACTAGATACCGAGATAGGTTCACAACCAAAATATCCACGATTAATGAAATTTAGCGATTTTGCTAAATGGGAACCCCGTTTTCGTGCTCATTTGGGTTCTGTTCACCCTGACTGCTCATATTTATTGGATGAGGTTTACACTGTTCCTATGATTGGAGATGAGACTATCGCTTACACACCTAAAGCTATCTCTCAATACTCACAAGAAGAAAAGAAAGCCTTGGAGATTGAGATAAAAGCCTACTCAACTCTTACAATGGCTTTACCCGAAAACATCTTTCACTAAGTGGGTAGCATAAAAACTTTTGCTTCACTATTCCAACATATTCGTATGAGGAGTATGGGTAACACTGCTGAAAGCAAGAAAGTCATTCTAAAGTTTCAATTTAGAAACTTTAATTTATTGAAGGGTGAGACTGTTGAGGAGATGACGACAAGGTTCAATCATTTGATAGCTGAGATGGATAACTTGAAGCTAGAAACTTCTAAGGTTGATAAGATTGATACTATCAAGAGTGAACTACCGAGTTCTTATTCTACATTTTTGATGGTTCTGAAAGAGAACAATTACTTCAACAATGAAGACTTAACTGCATCCGAATTCATGCAAAAGATTGAAGCAAGAGAGTATGATCTCAAATGTCAAAAGTCTTCCAAGGAGAGTCAAGATCCTGCTTTTTACGATGGTAGCATGCCTTTAAGTTCAACCATTTCACCAATCACTGCATTTCTTACACAAAATGCAAGTGAGAATGCAACAACCATCTATAGTGATCCAAGAGCATGTTTCTACACTGCTGGTAATTCGGATCACCTGGTGCTTCTGTTAGATCTGGAAATTCATCTACTACAAATCAATTCTCTCCACCACCGACTGTAAACATGAAGGAAGCTGAACAAAACTTTGCTTTTCTGACAGCCTTCATGTCTTCCTATGAGAATTTGGTGAGTAGTAAGATAGCCACAAGTGATTTGACTGATGAAGACTATGATCAGATTGATCCGGATGACTTAGAGAGTATGGATTTGAAGTGGAATATGGCAATGATTGTCCGTAAAGTTAAAACTTTTATGCAAAGGACTGGCAAATATCTCCCCGCTTTAAACAAGAAGTTGGGATTTGATAAACTGAAAGTCAAATGTTATAATTTCCAGGAATTTGGGCATTTTGCAAAAGAATGTGATAAGCTGAAAAAGGAGTATACTGGTCCTCGTGGTCAAAACCAAAGTTCTTCTACACCACGAGGTGATGATGCTGAAAAGAAACCGTCTACTTATGTGTCACAAGAAATGTTAACTGATGGGACTGATTGGTCACAACGATTACTGTGTAATGACAATCAAGCCAATTTGGTCATGTTCAAGACAAATGATGTGTTTCAAGATGCAAGTGGAAGTGAGTTATCGTCTGATAATGACACTGAATCGGACTCTGATGATTCATGTGTAAATATTCCAACCACGTTTGCTTTCATGGCTAAGATCAATGAGGTTAGTCATTCTATCTCTGCTACTTCGTCTGTTAAAGTAACTCGTGTTGAATGTGAGACTAGCAAACCTAAGTTAGAGTCTTTAAAGAATCATAATGATAATTTAGTGAGAGAAATTGCTCATTAAAGGATAATTATCGACAATCTCTTGAATCTCAAATGAGATCTCGAGAGAATATTGAAGCTTTGTCGACAAGTAACCATGGTCTCAAGGCTGAGTTATCTGTGAAAATGACAATTAATAATCAAAAGTTTCGAGAAATTTTGAAACATCGTTCAAAGATAACCGAGCTTGATAATGAGGTTCTTGAGTTAAAGAACAAGTTGGGAAAATTCAGAAATTCTTCCTTTTTGCTAAACGAAATAATCGAAGTATCTAGTAAGCAAAAAGATTCAAAGAAAGGTATAGGTTTTGTTGAAATTCCACCACCTTTTCACAATGATTATAAAGAAAATCCTTTCGCTAAAAGAGAAGAAGATGTGATTGTGAAAGAACCTGTGATTTATGAAAAATCTAAACCAGTTAAACCTGAAACTGTTAAAGCCCAACCTGCAACTCAAAAACCTCATGTAGAAAGCAACAATGTCTTTGTTGAAAATGTTGACAAGTGATTACTGAGGATGTGTTTGAACCTGAGGTTGTACACAAAAACGAGAACATTCCAAGTTCTAATCACATTCTTTGTGAACCTCATGAATTTGAGGAATCTGTGTATGGTTCACACACAACTCATGTGAGAAAAGAAAACCAAGTTAAGGTTAAACCCGTGAAGGCTAAGAAGCCAGAAAAGCCTAAAATTTCTGATGACGACTTGATGCGTTTTATCAATCCTACTGCTTCTAATCCATCATCTTCTCGTGTTTTTAAGTTAAAGGGACTGAGTACAATGTTCACAGAAAAAGACATTCCGATTAGTATTATCAAAACCGAAACTGATCGAAAGTGTCTTTTACAATGAAACTAACAAGCTACAAGGCCTTGAACGTTAATATGCTTGTGCCAAAACATCAAACTCATCAGACCCATTGGTTAGAGCTAAACAAGTATTAAAAAATGCTAAGAAAGTTCAGTTTGTGAAATCCACTGGAACCGATACATTGCAAAGTTTTTCAAATAGCTCTAATCTTGACTTTTATCTGAAAAAGAAGTCTGTATCGTCTGATGATTTGGCCAAGAGTTTCACTAAAAATGTGAATCATCAACCTTCTGTTGCATCTCTTTTTGCCAAACCTCAACATGATCGTGTGGACATGCGAAGTTGCTTTTTTTGTGGACAACAAGGTCATATGGTGAGAAACTGTGGTCGTCAGAAATCACAGAATTTTCATCCATTTGTCAAGGACCATTCAAAACCAGTTCCTTTGATAAAGGAGATTCTGAAACAATCTGTGTCGTGTGATGATGATACTCACATCATATTTTCAAACATGAATCCCTGTAAGGTAATTCATGTAAATGAAACACATGGTCAAGTTAAACCAAAGTTTGTGCCAACTGAGCCTACATGTAAGAACGTGAATTCAAATGTCGTTCAAGATGCTTATCTAAGACGAAAGTCTAAGAAGCCGGTAACTTATTCTCAAGTTGTTAAACAACAATTGAATTCAGTTCAAGTTAATGTTCCAAGAGAAACTCAAAAGGTGCCCAAGACTGAGGCCCGGGCTGCCTTTTTGAACTAATCACTTTTACTTTGTGCGTAGGGTACATCCAAGACCGTGTCTGGTGAAAACTGGATAATGGATAGTGGATGTTCTCGGCATATCACTGGAAATATCGACCTCTTAACAAATGTGAGAAATATTCAAGGGGGTTATGTGGCGTTTGCTAGGAATTCTGGGGGCATGATAACACAAGAGGGTGAAGTTTCAAATGGTCACATTTTATTTGAAAAGGTCAATTACTGTGACAAGGTGGACCATAATTTATTGAGTGTGTCGCAAATATGTGACAAGAAGTACACCACGGTATTTACTGATATAGAGTGTCTGATTTTGAAACCGGGATATGTGATTCCCGTGGACATGGTTGTCATGCGATCACCTCGGTCAAATGATATTTATGTCTTAAATATGAGTTATAAAGTATCAACGTCTATCGAAACATGTTTTGTCTCAAAAGCAACCGAGAAAGACTCTATTCTATGGCATCGTAGAATGGGTCACAAACATGTTCGAAAGATGAATTATTTAATGGCGAATGAATTAGTTGAGGGTGTTTCGTTGAAGAACTTTAAGTTATCTGATCACTGCGTTGCGTGCAAGAAGGGCAAGCAGAAGAAAAATTCACACCCATCTAAGTTATTGAATTCCATTAATACTCCTTTTGAACGACTTCATATGGATCTTTTTGGTCCTGTGAATCGTGCTAGTATCTATGGAGATTGGTATTGTCTCATTGTTACCGATGATTATTCAAGATACTCATGGGTATTATTTATGAGTTCAAAGGATCAAACACCTGTTCTGGTACAAAACCTAATCACTAAAATCGAATCACTATACAAACAAAAGGTGAGGAGAATTCGATGTTATAATGGTACTGAATTTAAGAACACTGTATTGGATTTCTTTTGTATTCAAAAAGGAATTCACCGCGAATACAGTGCACCCTATGTACCACAACAGAACGGTGTTGCTGAAAGGAAGAATAGAACTTTGATTGAAGCCGCAAGAACTATACTTGCTGATTCTAAGCTTCCTGTCCAATTCTTGAATGAGGCGGTGAATACAGCTTGTTATACGCTTAATCGGGTACTAACTGTTAAACGACACAAGAAGACAATCAAAAGCCTAACTTAAAGTATTTGGAACCATTTGGGTATCCTTGTACGATGCTGAAGAAGGATGTGAGTAAGTTTGAAGAAAAAGCCATTGAAGGATATTTCTTAGGGTATTCATCTCCAAAGAAAAGGGTATTTAATGTCACTTCTGGTTGTGTTGAGGAATGGTATCATGTGGACTGTCAAAAGTACACCACAACTCCTCAAGGGAAAGGTCCCGACTGGATGTTTGGTTATGATGGCCTATTTAATTCATTTACTCCATCAACTGAGAACTTAGATGACGACCTGGTTCGAGCATACTTTGAAGATCATTTGGCTATTCCAAGATTTTCAAGTTCTAATGATGTTGAGGCTCCACCTATTGCTCCAACTGAAAATCTATGTGATGTGTCTCCAGCTACTTTTGATAATGTATCTACTTCTTCTGATGACAATCAAGTTAATGATTTGATTATTGAACTTGACAGTGATGTTTCATCTCATGAACTTGATGAACATTACACTAATTTATTTGACAATGTTGTTGTTCCTGAGAATCCCACTCTTCGGATTCATAATTATCTTCCACAGGAAAAAATCATTGGAGAACTTGATGTGGGCGTCCAAACACGTCATCAAGTTGCTTCGTCAGTGAGAATAACGTATTGTGTGCTTATGCAGATTTACACTCTTCTGGAATTGTCAATGTTGCTAAATTCACTTGCTTTCTATCCCAAGTTGTGCCAACGACGCCTCGTATGGCACTTCAAGATCCTTCTTTGGTAGAATCCATGCAAGAATAATTACAACAATTTGCACGTTTAGGTGTTTGGGATTTAATCGACAAACCCGCTAGAGTCAAGAAAGCTATTCCGACTAAGTGGGTATTTAAATGTAAGAAAGACGATCCAGGGGTGATCGTACGGAACAAGGCACGATTAGTGGTGCAAGGTTTTCATCAGCAAGAGGGTATTGACTACACTGAAGTGTATGCTCCGGTTGCAAGATTGGAATCTATTCGAATCTTTCTGGCGTATGCTGCTTATAAGAATATCAAGGTCTATAAAATAGATGTTAAAAGTGCTTTTCTCAATGGTGAACTACAAGAAGAAGTGTTCGTTTTACAACCTCCTGGCTTTGAAGATCTTGATTATCCGGACCGAGTTTACCGATTAAAAAAGCCCATGTATGGTCTACATCAAGCCCCGAGAGCTTGGTATGGCACGCTCGCCGACCATCTGACTGATAACGGCTTCAAGCGAGGGACTGTCGATTGCACTTTATTTCATAAGACTGTTGGTGATGATCTTCTCCTAGTTCAGATTTATGTCGACGATATTATTTTTGGGTCTACAAACGACAAGTTATGTAAGGAGTTCGAGAAATCAATGCAAACGAATATCGAAATGAGCTCGATGGGAGAGATGAATTTCTTTCTAGGGTTGCAAGTTCACCAGTCTTCTAAAGGAATCTTTATTCACCAGACCAAATATGTGAACGATGTCTTGAGCCGATTCAAGATATCTGCCAGAAAAATCCTTTCAACTCCTCTCCCCGTGGGTCACAATTTATCACCGGATGAATTGGAGGATACCGTTGATCCTACCCTCTATCATGCTATGATCGGATCTTTAATGTATCTAACGGCTTCTCGCCCCGATATTATGTTTGCTATTTGTCTTTGTGCTAGGTTTCAAGCAAGTCCACGAGTGACTCATCTAGCTGCGGTCAAGCGAATTCTTCTGTATCTGAGGGGAAATCCAGACATCGGGTTATGGTACCCCAAGGACGATAACTTTGAGCTTACTGCCTTTTCAGACTCGGACTACGGAGGTTGCTCGATCAACTTCAAATCAACCACGGCATGGTGTCAATTCTTAGGAAACCGGCTTGTTTCCTGGCAGTGTAAGAAGCAGACAATGGTCTCTACTTCAATCGCTGAAGCAGAATATGTTGCTGCCTCGAGTTGCTATTCCCAGGTTTTATGGATTCAACAACATCTGCGCGACTACAGTTTGAAGTTTCTTACTACTCCTATTTTGATTGATAACTCTGCCGCCATAAGTATAACAAAGAATCCCGTACAACATTCTAAAACAAAACATATAGAAATTCGATATCATTTCATACGGATTGCTTTGAGAAGAAATTAATCGACCTTGAGAAAGTACATACTGATTTTCAGAAAACCGATCTATTTACCAAAGCTTTTGACCAAACTCGATTTCATTTTTCGCTTGGTTTAAATGGATTGAAGACCCTTGCTTATCTTCTGGAACAAGGATAACTATCTTTCTTTTCCGTTTATTTTTATTTGTTTTATTTTTAAAATTTATTTTATTTTGGGTTTTAGGGGGTGAAAAATAGAAAATACAAAAGGATTTTGCTTTTCGTGTGTATAGATAAAATCCAAAAACATTTAAAAATATTAAAAATGGTCAAAAACATTGAAAAATTAGAAAAATAAAAAATATTGTGCTTTTCTTGTCATTATTTTAAATATTTTGAAAAATGCAAAAACATTATAAAACTTTGAAAAAGACAAAAATATTGTATTTTCAGTTTGTACAGAAAAATTGGAAAATCGAAAAAGACAAAAAGATTGTGTTTTATGTATGTATAGAGAAAAACTAAAAAAGATTTTTGCATACGTTCGCTGAAAAGTATATCAATTACTCATATTTGAAGGGCATGTACTTGTATATATGTTTGGTCCTGATATTTACTTGTAAACTTTCGGGATAGCCATTCACCTGATAATGGAAAGTAGTTGGGGCGTTCGTTATGCGTTTTTACTTAATTTTCTCGCTGAAAATTATGTCGGTTATTTAAGTTGTGGAGTATGCTTGCATGTTTTGGTCCTATTATTCACATGTTGAATTCATAGGTTAGCCATTCCTTTATAAACTTAATTTAATTGGGCGATTAAATTTATTTTTGTTTTATGCTCCTCAAGATTTTGAGTTTTTGAAGAAAAAAGAGAAAATGATAGTACATTGATTATTTTGACCCCATATCCAGCAAGAAATAAGCTTAAAACACTATGTGCTTAATTGCATTGGTGCATTGGTAGGTCTTAAACAAACTTTTAGAGTAAAGTATGTGATATAAACATAAAGAAATGTCAAATTGAAAGAGGTGTTAGTCTCTAGCAAAAATCTCGGTGAGGATGACTGAAATGTAATAACCTGTCATACTCAAGCCTTATACTTGTTTGATCACCCAAAAATAAAATAAAGCAACTAACAAGCATTGAGCTTCTGGACACTGTGAGTCTTTATGCGGATTAATCATCTGTGTATTCATATGCATGAATATTTCATTCGCTTTTATAGAAAACCCAAAGTCATTAAACTTGATCACTGCTGTACCTCGTACAATCCAAATTACTGACTTGATCAAAATCCGCTATTAGTCATACATTGTTTGTAACGATTCCGACGAAACCAGGGATACCCTAACCAGTAGACGATAGTTACGTCATATTTAATGTCGGGTACATGAGTTACCATGGTAATTATACGAGAATACATGGTTCATTGTATTGATTGTACGTGAATATATAATTCACCGCATTGAATATGCGATTAATCGATCGATAATTATTGAAACCCGAACGTATCGAGGGTTCAATTATAGACGATATCTATAATATTTAGTGATGTTACGAAGCATTAATGCTTCGGGATAAGTAAAGTACGGCATAGAAAAAGAATTTCGATTTAATGGTACGTCGGTACATTAAACGAAACCTTTAATACCAAACCGAGCAAGAGATGATCGATCAAGCCGAAAAAGATGCGCGATAATTAATGATATGATGTTTTAAGTTAATAAATGTCATGGTTTAAGTTTTTAAAGTTTTTAAATCGGTTTTATATAAATTTCAATTTTTAGCCGAAAAACGACCGTTTTAGCCTCGTTTTAAGCCGAATAAAACATTTAACCGAAAAACGAACTGAACCAGATTATCCAAAACATTATCCGGATTACGGGAATCCAATTGTGTGGCCTAGAATGGAGAGGTGGGTCCCACCCCACCCCCCACATAGTCCGATCGGCCCAAGGGGTCTTCCCCATTATTTCATTTTTTTTTTTCATCAAGGTAACCAACATTCTTCATCTCCTCTCAAAATCATGATCCAAAACCGAGATTTTTTGGCAATAAAACAAGGTAAAGAATCGAGTTAATCACGTGTTCATCTTCGTTTCTTGAGTTTGTTTGCAAGAAAATGATGTTTCTAAGATGAAAACCGATTCTTGCGTGATCAAGTGATGTATACGGGTTATACAAGGGATCTTGGTCCAAGAAAGGAGTTAAACGAATCAAAAACGAATTTTTACGGGGTAAATCTTTGTTTTTGTATCATAACCGTAACCATGAAAGAAATGGCTTGATCGTGAGTGTGACTTGCTTGGTATTGTGGTATGTTGGTTGTAGGTTCTGTATTTAGTGGTAGATAAGGCGGAAAGACGAGTTTGTAGCTTGTAGTGGCGGAAAACGAAAGGTATATTCGGTTATGTTCGGTTTGGGGAAATTTGGACAGATTGTTGATGCTTTAGAGTTAGGTCATGAAATTTTACAGAGGTGTTCTACACATGAAAATAAGAGTTCTGTGAATTTTTGGTAATTTTTGGATAAAGGATTAATATTAGGTGAATTTAATGCTCGGTTTTGGCCAAAAATGGTGAAAAATAGTTAAATATCATGCAAAAATTCTGGAAAATTGCAGATAAGCTTTTTATATCATGTATAAGTCACACACAAAATTTGAGGTCAGTTGGAGAAGTCTAAGTAGGCTTTTCGGTTAAACGAGTTCTAGGGTTTTCTAGCTCGGTTTTAGTGAAAATGGTATGTAAAAGAAGATTTTGGTTCTGGAAAGAAAATTACATGGGACTATGTGGATGGCAGGGGACATCCAGGAAAAATTTGGGATTTTTCTAAGATCGTTTGGTATTTACGACATATTTAGTGTTTAAATGGTGTTTAAAAATAGATAAATAAATTTTAAATATAAAAATTAATTCTGGAAATATTTTTATAAAATTCCCCACTGTCAAAAAGTGTTTTGTGCAAAATTTCAAGATCCGAGATTAAACGGATAATTATTTGTGCTAATTATCAAACTTTTAAAGTTAAAACGCGTAAACCGGTAAAGTTCGTCTAAACGAACTGACTGGTGTATAAAAACCCTAAAAATGAACTATTTTCATATAATTGAGTTAAACAAGTAAAAATGAATCATACGAAAATAATTCGGATGATTTGGGTATTTTTAACCGATTTAACAGTTTCCGGTACGCCAAATACGGAAACGGGTCCCTCGGCCAATCGGGGCGTCTAAACTGAATTCTAATTTCACAACTTAAACTAAATTATCAGTCAACCACTATTTTCGGGTTGTGTGTGACCAAACTCAATTTTTTTGAAACATAAAAACGGGTAACCATGCTAGGCACGCAAAACGGGGAAAACAAGCTATTAGAAAATTTGACTGTTGAACTCTAAACGACATCACAATCTGAGTCCGGAGAAGTGTTTCTGGGTTAACCTTGCCCCCGGAATGGGTACAGTACTGGGTGGACAGTGTCCCCAGATGTACCGGTTAACTTGGTTAAAGTTATATTAATAATGAGTGTATAATAACGATCGTAGGGATCATATTACAAATTGGACGTGTTAATTGATAATGATTGTTGTTACCTGCTTGCATGTGCTAAGGTGAGTTTCACGAGCCCCTTTTTTTTCTGAATTGTTTTTTAATATTTTCTCGGGGTCGGAAGCATGTTACTACTGAAATGTTTAAGTACATACTGAACCCATGGATTTGCGTGGATTTATATATTTTTATTGTACGGGAATCGTACGGAAATGTACTAAGATGGTAATTGTCTGAGTTGCTAACATTCTAAGGCCCCGGAACACGAGTGATTAACTGAAAGCCGGTAGAGTGTGGATAGTACTATTGGTTTGACAAACCCAACTGGTCCGGCATGGATTTGCTGATGTTTCCCAGCCAGTTGCACATGTCTATTTTGTTGTTATTTATTTTGCTATGTAATGTTAGACATAGCGGTTTGGGGCAGTTCCGTGGGCGGGGGATATGCCACGGGCCTGTGGGCGGGGGATATGCCACGGGGGTTGTGTGTGATAGTCAGAGGTTTCACTTGTGGGCTCAGCATAATTACATCGTAATTCTGGGTTAACATTGCCCCCGGAATGAGTACAGTACTGGGTTAAAGTGTCCCCAGATAATATTATATTTTGATATGGATTTATCATGGTTTACTCAAATTGTGAAACTCACCAACTATTCGTAGTTGACCCGTTTTCTCACATGCTTTTCAGGTACAACTAAGATGAAGTGATTGCTTACGTGCTAAGTGCTTGATGTGTGTAAGATTTGCGTGCGGAATGTTAGGATACATTATAATAAATAGAATTATGTATCGTATTGTATGATGTGTGTATCACCTAGACGGTAATGAAATACGAGACAATGTAATTTTGAAGTATATTAATGTATTCAGTTTTCTTTATAAGCAATGTGGTTGATATCAGAGGTGTCTGTTGCATCCCGTTTACGTTTCCGCTGCGGTTACGGGGTGTTACATTGTTCCTCCCTTGCGCGCGCCTCAATACCATTAAGAAACGGACCCCAGGGGATACAATGTATCTAAGCCGACAGATGGACTCGTGCATATTCACTCATGGTAAAGGAAACTCAATGCATTGCTCATAAATCTTTATAAAATTCAAATTTTGATCAAGCAATATAATGGTTTAAGTCCAGTTGGGGTGATTTGGTAAAAATCAAATTAAGCTTGAATTGAGATTAGAAGCTGATAGTTTCTGATATTTTGTGCTTTAATTGAACCATTAATCATATCACAAAAACACTTGAAGGTTTGTTTTAGATTTAGGTGGACAACAATACCAATGACCGACTTAACGCCAGTCATAATATCGCTGAAATATAAAACTATGATGGAAGGCAATCTGGTCAATATGATTCTCTGCTCAAACTCATTAAAAATCCAAAAATATGTACTGCTTTTGAAAAACCCTACAAAAACACAAAAATATTTTCCATTCTATGTTTTTCTTTTCGAATATTTCTTTTGTAAATATTATTTTTACGTCAAAAATATCAAAATATCAAAAAGATTTTACTATTCAATTTTACATATTATTTAATTCATTTAAGTTAAGTGTTTTTAAAAGGAAAACACGTTAAGGTATTCGATCATCGAGACGTGGGTTCTTCGTTGATTTTTATTTAAGTTAACTGGTTTTATTTGAGTAATATTTAATTTAATTGATTTATCTAATCAATCAATCAATCAATCATACCCAGTAAAATCCCACCGACAGCAGAGCTATAGGTAGGGTCTGGGGAGGGTGGGATGTAGGCACACCGTACCTCTATCCAAAGGAATAAAGAGGTGGCTTCCAGAGAGACCCTCGGCTCTAAGAACATGTGTATGAAGCAAAAAAAAGGAAATCAAAGTTTAACAGCTATATAAAAAACTACTACTAATTATAATAATATTAATAAAAGGTCACAGTTTAACCGCAATATAAAAGCTAATAATAATAATAAAATATGTAAGGGAAATACCATTATGGTATGTGACCTAAATAAGTTAAGTCTAAGCCCTAAGGTATTCAATTCTCTCTAAAAATCCTTAACCTTAATTCTACTTCTCCACGAATTCCTATCCTCAACCATGTCCTCGAAGAGGTTTAGGTCTATCAAATCATGCCTAATCCTCTCATCCCAAGTCAATTTCGGTCGTCCTCTACCCCTCCTCCCCTCTATAGTAATGTTTTCTACGGATCTAACAGGATTCGTCGTCTGTCTTCTCTTTACATGTCCAAACCATCTCAATCTCCACTCTCTTATCTTGTCTGCTATGTTCGCCACCCCTAATCTCTCGCGAAGCACAACGTTTCTTATTCTGTCTAGCCTTGTGTGCCCACACATCCAACGTAGCATTCTCATTTCTGCTACCTCCATCTTCCGCACTTGTGCCTTCTTGATGGCCCAACAATCTGTTCCATATAGCATTGCAGGTCTAACTGCCACCCTATAGAATTTTCCCTTCAGATTAGTCGGGAAACTCTTGTCGCATAATATACCTGTGGCTGCTTTCCATCTACACCATCCTACCTGAACTCGGTGGGTCACATCACTGTCTAATTCCCCGTCGCTCTGTACAAATGATCCTAAATACTTGAACTTCGTTACCTGCGGGACCACCTGCCCTTCAATTGTGATGTGTGCGTCTTCACTGTCGTTTATCTCACCAAAATCACAGTGTAGGTACTCCGTCTTAGATCGGCTAATCTTTAAACCTTTTGTCTCTAAGGTTGTTCGCCACTCCTCAAGCCTCATGTTTAGATCTTGTTTTTTCTCAGCAAGTAACACAATATCGTCTGCGAACATCATGCACCACGGGAGAGTCCCCTGAATCGACTTTGACAACTCATCCAAGACTACTGCAAAAAGAAACGGGCTCAACGCTGACCCCTGGTGAAGACCTACCTCTACAGGAAAGAAATCAGTATCCCCCACTGGCGCACGGACACTTGTTTCACTCCTGGTATACATATCCATAATTATCTCTATGTATTTCCTGGGCACTCTTCTACCCTCCAAGCACTCCCAGAGCACCTGTCGTGGCACACTGTCGTAGGCCTTTTCTAGGTCAATAAACACCATATGTAGATCACGCTTCTTCTCCCTATACTTTTCCATTAATCTTCTTATAAGGTGTATTGCCTCTGTGGTGGAACGCCCCGGCATGAAGCCAAATTGGTTGACCGTAACCTGAGTTTCTCGTCTAAGTCTAATCTCAATCACTCTTTCCCATAGCTTCATAGTATGACTTAGTAGTTTGATTCCTCGGTAGTTACCACAACATTGGGCGTCTCCTTTGTTCTTATAGATAGGAACTACAACGCTGCTCCTCCACTGGTCTGGCATCTTACCTGATTTGAGAATACTATTGAACAGAGTAGTTAACCACATGACTCCTTCCTCCCCCAGACACTTCCACACCTCGATGGGTATGTTGTCTGGGCCAACCGCCTTAGACCTTCCCATCCTCCTAAGTGCGTCCTTCACCTCTTCTCGTGTGATCCGTCGGCAGTAGCAGTTATTCGATTGTTGTCGATGAAAGTTTGTGTTGTCATGTTCTTCTTGGTAAGCTCTCCCATTGTTAAAAAGATTGTGGAAGTAGGTTTGCCATCTTAGCTTGATGTCCTGCTCCTTGACCAGTACATGCCCATCTGTATCCTTTATGAACTTCACCGGTCCTAGATCTTGCCTTCTACGCTCCCTGGCTTTGGCAATCTTAAACATAGCATGTTCCCCCTCTTTTGTTTCTAGACTTTCATACATCCGTTTAAAGGCCGCCTTCTTTGCTTCCGCCACTGCCTTCTTTGCCTCTATCTTGGCCGTTTTGTAGTTGTCCCTCAAATCCACTCTCTCCTCCTCATTCGTGCACCTCATTAGCTCCCTAAAACATCCTTGTTTGTCCCTTATCTTGTCTTGCACTGCGTCATTCCACCACCAAGACTCCTTATGCCCACTTGACTTTCCTGTTGTGACCCCGAGAGTCTCCTTTGCTACTTGGATGATCTTTGTCTCCATAGCTTCCCATATATGAGTTGAGTCCCCATTTAGTCGAGCCCGCGTATGCAGTATGAGTTTATCCTTAAACAGAAGGAGATTTTCGTCCTTCAAATTTCCCCATCGAATTCTCGGTGTACCTTTCTTCTCTCGAACAGTCAGCTTATTTATGAAGGCTATATCAGTCACTAGTAGTCGATGTTGAGTCACAACTAAGTTAAAATTAAATAAAATTAAATAAAATAAAATTAAATTAAATAAAATAATTGATTTATCTAAGTTAAAATTAAATAAAATAATTAGTTATTTGTGATTCGTTAAATAATAACGAATTAAGACCATTGATAGAGAACTGAGTTCCAATTTGTTAACCTTATTTCGCTTCTGCACTCTGTAACGAATGGCTTTTAGTTTGTTAAGTTTTTCTAACGAATCACACTCTAATTCGTTAAAGCCACGTGTTAACTTATGATAACGAATCGACTGATTCGTTATTTTAAAATTCAAACGAATCAGACGATTCGTTACCTTGAGAACTATGCAGTGTCAGATATATATAGGGATTCGTGAAACGATTCGTTTCACACTATTCATTTTCTTCTTCCTGGAATACTGTTACTCTGCTCAAATTTTCAAGAATCTTCGACCTTCGATCTCAGTGTTTTGCTTATATTTTTGTGATCCTAAGGTATAGACGATCATACCTTCGTGATTTTCGTCAAATTTGACACTGGTTTGATAGGTTAATTATGTGATTCTCTAACCGGGTTTTGAGAGGTTTTTATAAACCCTAATTTACTGTCTTTATACCTTATTTTGGACCATCATATTGATGCCATTGTAATCGTAACGTGATTCCGGGATCCTTTGTGATCATTGATTTGGCATTATGTTGCTGATTAGAGTCGTATCAATTTCCAATTCATTATGTAATTCATACGAATAAGGACATCGAATCAATATTTATAACGAATCAAATTAGTATTTGTTATTTATAACGAACTAGACATTAGTTCGTTAACGTTTCAGAGTAATTCGCTAGTCCTCATTCGTTATCTATTTACCTGATAGTGAAGCAGATGTTTCGTTATAACAACTCAACAGTCAATATAACGAATCAATCTGATTAACGAATGACACTTTAATTAAATGAATTATAATTTTAAAATTATTTAAGATTTACAAATATTATTTATATAAATATTAATTTTATGTGTTCTATTATTATTATTTATCACTAATTCTTGGTTTATTTTCATAGTAAAATGGCCGATAACATGGAACAAAATCCTCTGGATGTTGATCAACAACAACATCATGAACAAGAGTTACCATTACTTCCGTACGACACTAGGCATAACGTCTGTGCTTTTGTCGGTACGAACTTTGCGGATGAAAACTTATTTGGTCCCTTATTGACGTTCATTCGACGTTCGGCTATACACTTTGTTGTGACTGCTCGGCCAAAAGTTTATCTAAGTATTATACGTCAATTCTGGAACACGGCCAAGTATGTTGAAGTTGAAAACCATATTGAAGCTACAATCAACCAAATGCCTATCATTGTTGATACTGATGTGATCCGACGTGTGCTTCGGTTTGGAGATACTATTGATCATCCGTGCGAGTTTGATAAAAGTTTGATCAAGGGTTTGTTTTTAAAAGTATTATATGGTGGTGACATTGAAGCATCCATGTATAACAAGAATGGATTATGCCCAACGTACAAGTATTTATTGCATGTACTAATCCATTGCTTAGGAGGACGAAAAGGTGGCTTCGATGAATACCGGATTATGCTACAATCGGCATTTGTCGCGTTGATCCTGAACAATCCATTCAATTTCTCAGAAATGATCATTTATCATCTTAAGGAACAATGCCTTCAGACGGTTCAACGGAAGAAGTTTTTAATGTATCGTCGATTCCTTCAGTTGATTATTGAAGATCTGATTCCTAATCTTGTTATTGATCAAACATTGGTGGATGATGTGCTATCATTGGAACATATGTCTGCTGATACTGTACGACGGATGAAGATCTATCCGAAAGAGACACCCCTGACCAAACGTTTGATTGGTCATCTAGTGAACCCAGATTATGTATGTTCTAACAATGATAGCCGGATCCACGATGATTCGGATTCCGATCGTGAGGAAGGAGGAGGTGGGAACGAGGGAAATGATGATGATGGTGGTAATGGCGGTGATGGTGGTAATGCTGGTGCTGATAATGTTCCTATTTTGTGACCTGCTGAGGTTGAAGCAGCATTAGCTGGTGCTATAGCTGCTCATCATAAACGCAAAGGGAAAGGGTTGGTGAAAGAAGGATCATCTAAGCGTCGAGTGTCGGCTGGCGCTGGCATCTCATTTGGAGTTCAACCTCCAAGGCTGTCTATTCCTCAACGACCAGTGGTGCCGCTTACTACTAGCACCCCAGAGCTTACATTGACGACCACACTTACGATGGATCCAAGGCTTGGTATGATTCCTCATTCAGTTTTATCTACAATACCAAGGCCTTCAACTGCTACGTCGGTGGTTTCTCCTACACCGATGATGATGCCTCCACCACCTATGGACTTTTCACTTTTGAGGCTTAACCGGCCTCAAGATCCTGTTCAACATGTCCATGCTTCATTCCATGCTATGACTCATGATCAGCAAATGGGTATGGTGTTGAGTCTACTTCATTTGTATGAAAATTAAATGTCTGCTAATCGAATGAATCAAGAACGCATGCTGGAAAATCAAAAGAAGCTGCTAAGTTATGTATCCTTCTGTCAAAAGGAAACAAAGACCCTTCGTGAGATTGTTGAGTCTCAGGGGGTGAAAATAAAAGAGCAAGAGGAAATTATTCTACAACTTACATGTAAGGATGATGAACTTAAGAAGCTTAAGAACGATGAAGAAGATCCAGATGCTTTGGGTGCTGGAGGAAGTGAGCCGCAACAAGCTCACGACTCGTCCTCTAGTGCAGGTACAAGTGTTGCTGACGATTTAGGGAAGCAGATTATTACTTATCATGATTATACGTCTGCTAAACCGATTGTGATAATCGAGGCCGATACAGTCATTTTTGTTGATGATAAAGGGATGGTTAGAAGCATTGCGAATGCAAATGAGATTGAGGTTGGACAGTTTGTTGAAAGGTCACTAACACGAGAGCATATTGCTATTCTACTTGGTCTGAATGATGAAGAATTAACCGTGTTAGAGGCTGAGGAGGACGTTGAGGTTATGAATGATGAAGAGATCTTAAATGATCCGACTATTGAGATGAATACAACGTTTATTTATGAGGATGAGGAAGTTGAGATCGAAGACATGACTGCTGAGGAATACCATGATCTGTTTCAACACACCAATGTTGATCAGGGTGCTCCAATATTTACTGAAGTAACGGTCAAAGCAGCAGAAGATATTTTGGAGAAAACTCCCAAGGGAAAGAACGTCGTTGATGCGAGATCTGATTCGAATCCTGATCATTCTGTATATTCAGAGTTGGTTTGCTCATTGAGACAAGAGGGCTCATAAGATTATTGATGCACATCGATACATTGATCATTAATTAAAGGTAGAAGCCATTGCACGTGCCAAAGCAAATCAGATGACATCTTTCAAGGCCGTGTCTAATGTTCAAGGTGATATTATTTCTTGGATTTTTGATTATGATTTAAAAGTATGTATTATCAAATGGGAGAAGGGCGTTCAGTACTATGAAAAGATGTCTGACGTCCTCTCACTGCCAAGATGGGATGTACGTACTCTTGCGTATCGTCCGTTCATTAATCGTGGTGGGAACCACCAAGCAAGTTGGTTTCACCAACACTTGCTGTTCGAGGTGAACAACGGTTTTAAATATTTTAAGCCATAAATTCCAATCCACAAGCGTATCGATGAGATCGATCCAAGAACAGGTTGGAGAAAGCTGGTTCTTAAGGTAAAGCCGCCAAAGACCATGAAGCGAGTGCCGGTGAAGACTTTGAACCAACATATGTATTTATCCTTCAACCGCTGGTACTACGACAACAAGACTGGAGAGGCCATTATTGTGCTGGGTAAAGGTTTAAATACCGAGCTGAAAAAGATCATCGATCCAATGTGGCTTGTGAATCTAACTGAGACCGACAATGACGTGATATTTAAGAATAAGATATTGATAGAGCGTCGTGAAGACTATGACCTAGCAATGCAATTTCAACGCGTTGTTAGGGTGTGTCATGAGCATGGTATTCACAGCTGCAGAGATTGGCAGTCAAGACGCTTCAAGTAATTTAAAGACAAAGAGCTCAAGACGAGGGGGTGTCTGTTAGTACACGGTTTTGCGTCTCGAGTCTTTGTATATATCGTTAATGTATTTATCTTTTATTTAATGTAATAATTATTAAGATATTAAAGTAGTTCGTTAAGAAAGTCATCTAGTTATGTTTCCTCCTAATTCGTTAAGGATATTTAACGAATCAGGGGGTGATTCGTTAAGTTATTTTGTTTAAATGTATTGTAACGAAGTCGGTGTCTAGTTCGTTATGGAATGTTAACGAACTAGACCCATCTTCAATATATAGTGTTTCATACACTGTTTAATTTAAGCTTTGAGTTAAGATTATCGAACCTCTGCCAACTTGCTATCTCAATCTTCATCTTAATATTATATACATACACACACACACACATATATATATATACAAACAATTCTAATATATAACATTAATACATAATCGTATAAGAGCATCATGAACTAGATCCGTTATAGTTAATTACACTATATCAGATCTGAGATCTGTTCTAGAGGTATTCACAACAATCACACATACATGAAATAAAAATTACGAATACACAATATATGAATATACACATATATAAGGAATGAGCTTATTCAACTAATATATATTATGTTTTGAAAATCCAGCTTGAAAGTTAAGTCATGAGTGTTGGAAACCTAATAAAAGTCCCTACATACTAAACGGGTACCAGTACCCGTAATACCCATACTTGTACCCGTACATGTACCTGAAAGTACCCGTACCTGTAATCAGTAAATTTTTGTACCCATACCCGTACCCAATAGGCACATATGAGCAAATTTTTGTACCAATATCCGTACCCAATAGGCACATATGTGTACAGGTACGGGTACGGGTACTAAATAGGTAAGGGTACGGATATTCGGGAAAAGAATCTCATCCCTACCTACCGTTCGCCACCCCCACCACCCACCCAACGCCCGCCACCCACCGCTGCCTTCTACCACCACCACACACCGCTGCCTTCTACCACCACCACCTTCCTCCCCCACCACTGACCCTCTGACACGACCATCGTTCACCACCAACACTGTCCACCACCACCTTCCTCCACCACCCACCGTCCACCACCACCGCCTTCTACCACCACAACCACCAATAGCTGACCGTCCGCCACCATCATCGTCCACCACCCACCATCACTGTCCACCACTATTTTCCACCACCACCAGCACTGTCCACCACTACCGTCCACCCACCACCACCACCACTGTCCACCAACCACCACCACCGTCCATCACCACCCACCACTACCACTATCACCATCCAACACCACCACCACCACGTACTACCACAATTCGTACACCATCACCATTGCCTTTTCCAAATCTTTGTGCACAAAAATTTGATGGTAATACTACCACAAGGAGTCGCAAGTGGACCTTAACCCAAACATCAGTGGTTGGTTCCACCTCTTTTCTTTATCATCGGGCTCAACAACTTAGGATTATGGACACCATTTCTCTTGTGATTTTAAAAATTTTATTGTGGTTTTATAAATATCATTTTATTGTTGTTTGACTATTATTTATATTTCTATGTTGAATGACTTTTTTATTTAAATTTCAGCTTATTTAAAAAGTTTCTGTTTTATTTTAGCAGTCTGCAGACGTTAAAAACAAAGAGTTTTCTTCTTGCAGACTTCATAGGTTTGGTCCACCTCTTCTGCTACAGATGCCTGCAGATGTGGCCCGCAGACTGCAGACATTTTACCTCTTGTAAAACAAACAACACCTTAGACTAGGGGTGTTCATGGTTCGATTCGAAACCGCGTAACCGCCCAAACCGGTCATCGGTTTGGTTTCACGGATGGTTTTCTTTCCTAACTTTCGGTCGGTTGGTTCAAATATTTTCAAACCGTAACGAACGGTTTGATTTACAGTTAATACCCAAAACCAACCGTATAAAACCGGACCGGACCGTATGATTTAATTATAAATAGTCTTAATATACTATATTATTATATATGTATGTGTACATAAATATACTAATAACATAATTAAATGAAAATTGTTAATGCTTATAACAAACATTATTAAAAATAAAGACCAACAGTAAATAAAAAAAATGTGGGCTAAGCCCAATTTAAAACTCATAATTTCTGCTCCGATATGCGGTTCTAAATTCGATTATTGCTCTTCAAACGGGTCATTATCATTTAACATTCACGGTTTGTTACACTTGTTACAGAGATGATTGAGTGAGAGGATGGTCTTTTGCTAATGGTTTAGACTTTAGAGACATTATTATTATTATTATTTAAACGATTGGATTTTAAGAAGATGACGGGGCCTTGTGGGATGGATATGGGATATGGATGAGATTTTTTCCCCGAATACCCGTATCCGTACCTGTACCCGTATGTGCCTATTGGGTACAGGTATGGGTACTCAAATTTACTGATTATAGGTACGGGTACTTTCGAGTACAGGTACGGGTACAAATACGGGTATTACGGGCATTGGTACCCTTTTAGAATATGCAGGAGCTTTTATTAGGTTTCAGCACTCATGACTTAACTTTCAAGCTGGATTTTCAAAACATAATATATATTAGTTGAATAAGCTCACTCCCAATATATATATACACACTATATTAAAATACATATAGGAAGGACAAAAAAGTAATTCGTCAAAAACTCTTAAAATTAAGAGTTTTACAACTCCTATAACATATATTACAACTTACGGCCCATAAAGCTCACTGGCTCAAAAAGTAGCTTTCCAAACCCTAATAATGCTCCATTTCAAAATTCAAACACTTGGTTCTCTCTTTTCTTTGCCGCTCACGACCACCACTATACCTTTCATCTCTTTCTTCTTCCACTTTTGTTGAGTGATCTAAGGGAAATAGACAGATTGGGTACTGAACAGTCATCAACGTGGCCGTTGCTCTGAAATAGATAAAAGCATTGACGACCATTGAAAGGGTTTCGCGAGGCAAAGAAGTATTTCCGGCTCAACCTTGATGAACAGGTGATATAATCTTCTTAAATGGCACGGCTGTAAATTTGCAATTACCAATTAACTAGAAGTTACAAAATGTTATGGTTCTCAATTTTGCACTTTGTATAATTTTAAGTTTTAAGGAGATCTAATTCCTATCTAACTGTTAAAACTGCAGCAAGTTCGAGCGGTGGTGTCAACAATTAATGAAAGCCTGAAAAGGAATTTGCTTCATTGACATATAGTTACAAAAGTTTGCACAACGAATGGATTTTTGAGTGAAGGTTTGTATGGTATCCCTTCATTTCATTTATAGGGTAGTTATGTTAACGTGTAGTCTGAATATCTACTCATTGATATAGAGTTTCATTATGCTCTACAAATGATATTTTCATACGATGGAGTGGGAATTCGTAATATTCAAACGAGCAGGCTGCAAAACAGGTCAGTGTTATCTGCCTTCACATTTTTATTTTCCTCTTGACATTGTGTTCTTTTAGTATTCAGGTTTAATTGGTTAATTGTAGCTT
This sequence comes from Bidens hawaiensis, assembly GCF_021521415.1. Taxonomy (NCBI): domain Eukaryota; kingdom Viridiplantae; phylum Streptophyta; class Magnoliopsida; order Asterales; family Asteraceae; genus Bidens; species Bidens hawaiensis. The sequence continues at coordinate 73,949 of NW_027499344.1, forward strand.
TCTGATTTTGATAGGCGTAGTTGAAGCAGGATGAGTGTCTTTTGGTACAGGTAAATCATTGCAGCTTTGTTTGTTATTCTTATTACCTGCATAAAGGTCGCAACCCCTTTATAATGTAGTTTGTTCTTATTTATGCATGTATATTGATATTGATATTGTGGATCTGTGGTTAATCAGATCAGCAAGGATGTGTAAACAGAAGAATTATTGTGTTTTCAGAGGTTGCAGGTGTCTCTTATAAAGGTGAAGTACGGGTCTTCTACCTCTTTTCTAACAAAATTGGCTGCTATTTTGTTTTATCTCGAGTGTTTACTGTTAGGCACTTAGGCACCAATTGAAACTATACAAAATGATTATGAAGCTGCTCCACATGATTAACTGGTGTGTTTTTTTTGTATTGGCAGTTTGTAGTGTGGATGGTTGCTTACTACCACTAGATGGAGTCTACATTATGGTAACACAAGTGAGCTCACTAATTAGCTCGTTTAAACTAAATCACAAGTTTTAATGTCTATAAATTATATTAATACATATAAATTATAAAATTTGCAGTTTATTAATTTGAGTTTGTGTGCTTATGAATAACTTGTTCGTTATATAGGGTGGTCTTGGAGGATTTAAAACTTAAAACGGTTGGCGTCCTAAGAGTGAAGTACAGTGGGCAGCTGGGGAAATAAGCATGTTGACCATGAGAGTTCTGGTCAAACTTGAGATTATAACCAGGGGGCATTTATTGACTTTTCGGTTTTGTTTTGAGGTAAAGAATCATCAAACCAGTCAAGTGAGTCAAACATGTTCTAAAATGTATTATCTTATTTTTGTTTATTTCACCACAAGGCTTTCTTTGACTTTGAAGTTTAATTACTTGTTTTATTTGGGAGGGGTATTTCGGTCATGCACAATTGTAACTTTGGTGGCATGATGCTCAAGAGGGTTGTAGAGACGGTAGATCAAATGCCTAATCATGGAAACATACAACTTATGCCCCCCCCACCCACCATCATAAAAAAAGTAGTTATTGACTCAACCACATTTTATATGTTTTTATGATGTAACCAGAATCATATAGGTTTTTATGTCTTTTGCTTTCAATCAACTGATTAATGTTTCATTTTTTTTTTGGGAAATATTATTTTAGGTACCTTGTAAATATTATTGAAAATGGAGAAGTTTGGGCTGCCGTGTCGTTTTATGACGAGAACACCCCTACACAATCTGGTACTTTTTTTTTATTTTAAAGATACCTTTTGAGGTTCATTTTACGAACATTAGATTTGCATTATTGATATGGAGTTTTCTTAATGTTTAAAGGCGTTTTAATGTATATGATTTCACATTTTTCGCAGGTCTTATAAATACATTTAAAGTCTAAATGCAGATATTATTAAAGTCAAACTATTAAGAATTGTAAATTATGTCATTTTGTAACTCAGTACATAAATATAACTGCTCAAAAAAGACAATTTTGTTAAAGTGAAGAGATGGTTTTTAAAAATTGAAAAAGAAGTCTTTTCAAGCAGTTAAAGAAATGTGTATGTAAATAAATAAATTTAGTTTTCCAGCAATTCATCTGTTCATGTTTAATTTTTTGTAGAAAAGTAGTTTAATTAACTCTAAAAATAACATGGTAAAAAAAACTAAAAAGTTTTTATAGAGGTCATAAGCGTATTTGACTCTAAATCAATTCAAGCTGTTGTCAGTGATTATGTTGTCATGAATTTCGAAAAGACTTTATTTAGATGCTTGTTTGATTGGAAGATTTAAGTTTAATTCCCAAATTATTATTTTTTTTATTATTTTTATTTTGCAGATTGGAAGATTATTGGATGATTATGTTGCTGTTGGCTACGAGGAGAAACTAAACAAGGAATCTTTGGTCTTTTTTCTTTTTTGGTTATGCAAGTATGCATATCTAAACAAGGAATCTCTGAGTATCTATTGAATAAACTGGTTATGATTATGATTTTGTGGGTAAGGAGATGGTGAGCCAACAGATAATGCTGCGAGATTCTATAAATGGTTTTTCAAGATATAGTTTATTCAATTAGTCGATCCATTACCCTATCTAATCTGAATTTGCATGTTAATTTAAAAATTCTTACTATGTGTGTAGGACGAGCCAAAAGGAGAATGACTTAATAAGCTTTAAGCCTAAATGTAAGTTTATTAAATAAGAGCCCGAGCCTCAGCTTTACTTGTTGAGCACGAGTTCGCTCGCAAGCCTAAATGAAACTTTTATATAATAATAATTACCACAACCAGAGTATTGATTTTTGATAATTATATTTAAGGCCTGTTAGCACTAGGCCTTAAATGTGTTTGTTTGTTGCTACCTGATCAAATGTCTTCAGGGGAAGTTTAGGCATTTGATTTCTTTTTTTTTTTCTATGCTTTTGGCATATTGGCATTTGTTGGGTGTTGCTGGTATGGAGAAGAACGGAGAAGATCACACATTTTATAACCAAGTTTGTGACATCAATATTATATCAAGTATGTCTCTATATTTACCCAATGTGTATTTTAATGCTCAAAGCCTCCTAAACCACTTGGTTAAAAAAAATAATTTATATAAAGGTCAATTTGGCTCGTTACCGAGGTCAATTGACCGACTGCAGAAGATAATCAAATACTTATTCAAAAGCAAACGCTAAAATTAGTTGTTTGACTTTACGAAAGTCGAACCTCAAAACTTCAACATATTTTTATGTCAAGGCCTTCAATGTTTGACATGTACTTTTCAGTTTCAGCACGTAACCAAATCCTTGCAAGTCGCAATACTTTTTTGTAAACAAAACTATTGACAACTTGAACATGTCACAAACTCAAAACAAATCTATCTTGCTTGTTCGGGACATATTCAAATCGATTTCTTTTCATTCTTCCTGGGCTTGCAAGTGACTTACTTCTTTTGGCCGTTCTTGCTGTCTTAAGTCGTCCTCTTTTCTTTAGAAGCTGTTAATTGATTTCGTGCCTGCCCTAAGGCTAAGGGGAGAACTGTATGTCCTACTAGTCGGATACCGTTTCATCTGTAGACGCCAAATTCGCACCTCTCCGAACGTGGGGGGAAATCCTCCTAGCCTAACCCCCCCCGGGTCGATCGGAGCCTCAGAATAGACACCTTGCTGAAGCCTTAGGAGGGGAAGGAGTTAGTCTTCTAGTTTATCCCAGACTTCTTGGAAATGGAAAGCCAGGGGAATGCTACCAACTCCCTTTACTCCCACGTTGGAAAGCATATGAACTTGACTGAACTGAATGACCAGCCCCGGGCCGGGGTAAAAGAAGAAGGGATAAGATAAGACAGTAGCACCTGCAGCCACATTTACCAAACTGCCTTTTAATCAAATTGTCTTAAGATTTGTTTTGCTTTTACGTGGTCAATTTACGGTCTTTCAAAAACATAAATTTGTGTCACTATATGTACATTGTTATTTTGAAATCCACATTTGTGGTCAAACATTGACTCACTCTTATTATGCATATATTCAATTTTACAAATGTTCCAATAGAATGGGAGGAACATTACGCAGGAACAAAAGTAGATCTTATGACCAAAATTTTGTCATGTGGGAAAGCTTAAATCAGTAAGAAGAAGAAAATTTGGCCTAAAAGGCCTTGTGGCAACACCAATGGGTAAAGGTCATCGTTCCTTAAATCTTACATGGAGGAAGGAACTGAACCTTTATGAAAGTGTGAGATCGTGCTGAAGTGAAGTCTACCTGGTTGCAAACCTAGATATGATGACATTATAAGTGATCGTTGTGCTGGTCAATAGGATGATTAGGTTTGACACTAAGGTAACTTTGTTTTTTAACTTTTGTATGTTAAGTAGGTTATAAAGGAATTGAATGCGGGAGTTTGTTTATTTATCGAACGAACATGACCATGATTTATATTCGTTCGAAAATGTGATTTTAACCGTCTTCTATGTCTTTTAGTCTTCAAAATTAATATACTAATAATAATCTTTTAGTCTCTAAAATGTGATAACTTTTTAACTCGTGAAGGTTACTAACATGGTTAAAGAAGAAATAATAAAGGCAACATTAGCATTTAATGATGGGGCAAATGATTTTGGGATGCTTAAAGAAGCTGATTTGGAGTTGGAATTAGTGGTGCAGAAGAAATGCATGTAAACTGAATGTACAAAGAAGTCAATGGTCAGATTTAGCTGAACTCACAGGCTGCCAGCGATTGTAAAAGAACCGAACGTTCGGCGGGAAGTTCGTTTATGTGCGTTCGTGTTGGCAAGAATAGGTATGCATATGTTTTTAAATTGTTTTATTTAGTTGTGTAAATTGTAATTGTAATTGTAATTGTAATTGTAATTGTAATAATATTGTTTGCACATATATGAGAAGTAATTGGGAGAATAGGATGAATGGCATGAACTATGTGGTCAAAGTTGTTGGTCTGAAGAGTTTAAAGAGTGTTGTTTTGCATTTTATGGCCGGGAATGGATATGAAGATTGAAAATGAGGCTGCTATAGTGCTACTTGCCGGATCATTGTCTTTGTTTTGAATATTATGTTGTTTTTTTACTATTGTATTAGCCATGTGATTTTGTAGTTTCATTTAATTCGATTTGTGTAAAAACTTTTGTGCATGTCTTTTTGGATTGTTGTATCAACTTATCATGCCCCGAGTGACGGTGTCTTTATCGGTACTATGACGAATCGAAAATACAGATGTACAATACAATATATCACCAAAAAAATCGGTAAACTAATAGCAAACGAGAATTATGTTGCGAATTGCGCCCCCGCCGCATCGCGAGGGTATCTACTAGTATATATATATATTTATATATGTGTGTGTGTGTATATTCATATATTGTGTATTCATAATTTTTATTTCATGTATGTGTAATTGTGTATATTATTAAATAACATGTATTAGCTTTCTTTCTTGTTTTTCTATAGAAATTGAGGAAACAATAAACAAAGAAAAGAAGAAAGGAAAATGAAAAGATGACTAGCTAAGATTAAATGAATGTTTATTTTCTTTGTATATGTTAATTTTGTTTTAAACATTTTGATAATTTTTTTTTGATACGTTGCATTTGGTATTCATTAATTGATTTTGAATAGATTTTATATTATGGTTGACTTCTTTCATTTTTTGTTTTGGTATTATGTTTTTGTTGCGGTATTACAGTTTTGGTATTATAGATAATCGATTGCCGGTACCTTATCGTTTCCGATATTTAGTTTAGTGGAGATTTAAAAAAAAGAACAAAGGGGGTACCAAAGTGAGTACCGTACCCAAAGTACCTGTACCTGTACACGTTCCCGTAATTGTACCCGTACCATAAAATTCGGGTACGGGTATGGATACTAAGATATACTGATTTTAGGTACGAGTACTTTCGGGTACCAGTATGGATACAGGTACGGGTACGGTCCCGATCTTATCCCTATTATGGGAACTATATTAACTTTCTAGAAATCCATAAAAAAGGAGAGGTTTATGTTAACTTTTTAGAAATCCATCGTCACATGAAGAAACCGTTGGTCACATTTATTTGAAGGACATTTGTGGAACTTTTTTTTGAAGTGAGGGGCAATTCTTTGACATGGGGATGTAGAATGGATATATAAACATAATTAAACTTTTAACGATAGTCATTTTACTCCAGGTCGTTACGAGTGTTGTACTTTGTGTGGTTAGATCCGGGTTTGAAACCTATGGTGGGCGGTTTTGTTAATATTTTTGAGGTCAATCGTTATACAAAATGAGAGTCCAAATTGCATTTATTTAAAACCGTAGGGTTGCAAATTTTAAGGGTATTAGTGCCTTTTCACATAAAAACAAACATTGTGACTTGACGGTGACCCAAATTGGAAAAAAGGACCACCACAGGGGCCTTATTTGCTAAAATGCCACCACGGGTAGAAAGTAACAGAAGTAACTAGGTTTAGTGACACATTTAATAAGATTTTACCGGGTTTAGTTAACGGAGTTAACATGGAAATGTTGGGTGTCACAGAGCTTGTCCTTTGAATTCTGTTTATTCCTTCTCTCTTTTTTTAAGCTTCCACAGCTTAAACACTTGTCACTTGAATCACTCAAATCATCCCTATTAAATAAATCACAATTTTGATCATCCAATGGTACTTGAACACCAACAGATTGCTGATTCTTTGTCTGATGATTGGAAATTTTCATAATGATTCAACAATAAAACCTGATCAATTATGCAATATTGAATCTAGCCTGATTCATTGAGAAGTTGGAAGCACATGAGCTTGAAATTCATAAGAAACAGAAGTTGAAGAATTCATCAGTAACTCAAGACATTGGATTATATTTTAACTTATCACAATCAGTGATTGCCCCGAGCCAGAAGATGTAAACTGCTTATGTTCAAATAGTAGTTTTGGTGGGAGTTCTCTATCGAGTCAACCTCCCAATATACCTCATTTAACTTGCACGTACACTGGAACTAGCTCAACACACAATTATGTTGTTGATCAATCCACTAAGCCTATTAGTCCACCAAATGATGTTGTTCAATGCAACATTGTTGTTAACATCAAGAACAACAATGGACTGACAGTTGAAAACGTTCAAGAACATATGGCTTTCTTAGGATCTGTCCTTGATTCGTATAATGTTTGATTGTTGGTCATAATGGTAACTACAACATGACTAAATAAGACTCTGATTAGATTGATCCTGAAGAAATGGAGATGGTTGATATTCGTTGGTGTATGGCAAGTGTTGTGAGAAGGGCTCAAAGATTTAGAGAGATCACTGGTAAGAACTGTTTTGATGGGACGACTGCTAAACTCGGATTTGATAAGTCAAAAGTACGATGTTTTCGATGCAAAGAAAAGAGTCATTTTAAGAGATAATGCACGAATCCAGAAGTTGGTGATGCTAGTCCTAATCCGTTTGGTAGGGACTACAATCGTCAAGCCATCTATCATCAAATTTCTCCTACACAAGCTGAATCATCTATGAAGAATGAAGCATCGTCATCAAAAGAGTGTCTGTCATGCACAATTGGATAAGGGTTTGAATTGGAATTCAATTGTTCATCGAGCAATTGTTGCTAAGGTGATTGATGAGGAAGCTGGAGATTACGTATGTGTTTTTAATGCACGTAATGATGAGAAAGATATGGAAACTGAAGAGATTGTTGCTGATCAAACTAATGCTGAAAAGATTGATGCTGATCAAGAGAACATCAATGAGGAGTTCTCAAGTGATCAAGAGGGGACTGAATCTACAAAAAGTTTTGATTGGATTCCTAATGAATTCTTTAAATCATTTTTTCCTCTTGACGTGTTTGAAAGTTTTTTAGGAGGTTCAATGGTGAGAAAGTTCTACATGGAAAGATTGACTTTGGAACTGATGATGATGAAGATGAGTGTGTAGCGACTGATGGAGTTCTTGAAGCTACAAAAGTCGAAGAGTTGTGTGATGAAACTGTGCCGGCTGAAGAAGTTCCAGCGATAGTTGATATTGATGATGTTGAAGTAGACTCTACAAATCATGGACATGTAAAATTCTCAACTAATATTGATCATTATTATGAAACTTGTGATAAAAAAGATTTTATCATTAATTCACTAAAAACAAATTATAATAACATGTTTCAGGATTATAAAAGAGTTAAAGAAGCTTTTGATAAACTTTAAAAATGTGAGAAAAGCTTGTGGATGAAAATCTTACAAGATGAGAAAACAATTTCTATGATAACTCACACAGTAAAGATAAACAAATTGCTATCAATAGGCATGTTGATGAGAAAGCGGAATTAAAAAAGGAACTTCAACTGATTAAAATTGAAAATGAAAAAGTTAACACTAAACTAAAAAGCTATTCCGCCTCATCATACGTCCTTGATCATATTGTTCCTAAACATTTTGTTATTTTTTTTGGGTAAAGGGTTACCCCGGTGATTCGATTAAAACTTCAACCAAAACAAAACAAGTAGTATGACAGAGTATCATACTAGTTCATGTAAAAGACATGCCAATTACACAAAAAAACCCACCAGCCAAGCTAGACCCCCCAATTACAAAACACAACACCCTTCCACTATATTACATGTTACATAGTGAAAAAAAAAAAGAAAAACAAACAAAGACTCAACCATAGCCGTCCCCAATTCCAGAAATCTTCTATTTTTGCCATACACGGTTCTTCGTTTCCGTATTCTTGAACTTTAACGTGATAATCTTTAAAGTTATGGTCTTCATAATCACCTCCCTAAGTTGACAGGGAGTTCTTCTATCAGCCGTAAAGAGTCTTGAGTTGCGCTCTTGCCATATAAAATACGAACACGCTGCTACTCCAATCTTCTCAATAATAGCACTAGCCGAGCGATTGTTTGCCCGGGACACCATATAATCAACAATATTATTCCAGCTACTATCCACATGATCCATATCAAACATTGGTCTCATTTGATTCCACACCTGTTTAGAGAAAACACAATCAAAAAATAAATGATCATGTGAGTCAGGACCCCTCGAGCACAACGAGCAGCACATGAGATTCAGATTTGTCAAGCTTGTTGCATCCCACTCTTTCATTCTATCTTGCGTATTCAACTTCCGTCTAAAAACCTGCCACATGTGAAACGCATGTCTCGGAATACACTGATTAAACCATACAATTTTTGCCCAATTCACCTCAGGTTGCCTCACCCGAATCGAATCTCAAGCAATAGCGGCTGAAAACGCCGTATAATCCTTTCCAAAAACTCGCCAAACCAAAGCATCTCTTTTATTCGGATCAATAATAGGTATTGGAATATTAATAAGGACTGGAAATAAATCAAACCAAGCTACCGACCATCTCCAAGTCCCAAACTCAACCAACTCAGCCACATTAGAGTCCAAATCAAAACCATATCTAGCAATAATCCTTGGAGTAATAAAACCCCGTAAAGGGCTAAAGTCATTCCACCTATTACTCCAAGCATTCGTATCCATACCATCACCAATAAGTTTCCATATAAACGATCTAAAAGTCTCACGGATTTTAAGGATCTTGCGCCAGCCCCAACTAACATTCCCACACAACTGAACCTCCCAAAAATTTCGACCTTTCAGCTTGTACATTTGAACCCATTGAACGCATAACGAATTTCTATTAGACAAGATACTCCAAACATGGTAGGCCATAAGCGCTTTATTAACATCCGTTAATCGACGAATACCCAACCCCCACTCCGACTTCGGAAGACAAACATAATTCCAAGAAGCTTTAGATTTATACTTACCCTCATTATCGGATCTCCAAAGAAACTTTCACATCTTTTATTCTAAATCTTTAATAATTCGAGAAGGAAGGATAAAAACTGAAGCCCAATAAACATGCAAAGACGAAAGAACTGAATTTACCAATTGAAGCCTACCCGCAAACGATAGAGATTTATTTTTCCAATCATCCATTCGGTTTTCCATCTTTTCAACCAGACCCTTACAATCCGAATAGAGCAATTTTATGGAGATAAGCGGGACCCCCAAATAACGCACCGGTAATTTCCTTTCCTCAAACGACATCAAAGAAAGGATAGCCTGTCTAACCTCATCCGCCACATTCCCAAAGAAGACCGTACTCTTAGCAACACTCGGGACCAAACCGGACACTTCCTTGAACTCCTCTAACGAATCCATAATAATTTTACTAGACCTTACATAACCACGAGAGAAAAGGAATAAATCATCCGCAAAACACAGATTGATTAACCGTTGTTTCTCACATAAAGCATGAAACCTGAAGTTAAGATTTTGGCGAACAGCCCTATGGAGTAAAAGAGTTAGCACTTCCATCACCAAAGTGAAGAGATAAGGAAACATAGGATCACCTACCTCAAGCCTCGTTTCCCATCAAAATAACCATGAATGTCTCCATTAATACAAATAGAGAACGAGGCGGTAGTCACACATTCCATAATCCAATTAACCATCACATCATGAAATCCGAACCCAACCAGGATTCTATGAAGAAAATCCCAACTAACCATGTCATAAGCCTTTTGAATATCAACTTTAAAAGCACATCTAAGAGTTCCTTTGTTCAAATGATAATTATGCATTAATTCTTGGGTAAGAAGGATATTACCTGAGATTCTTCTCCCCGGTATAAAAGCTGATTGGTTAATACTTACCACTTCATCCAACCCCACCTTAATTCTATTAGAGATAATTTTGGTGATGCATTTATAAAGCACATTACAACAAGCAATATGACGGAAATCAGTAACAGATTCAGGTGTGGGTACCTTAGGGATAAGAGCAATGATAGTATGATTTACATCCCGAAGCATTCTTGTATGCATAAAGAAATCCCTTATCGCCCCACATTCCCAACTACATCCCAAGCCCCCTTGAAAAACGCAGCGAGTACCCATCCGGACCTGGGGCTCTATTATTCCCAATTGAGAAAATCGCCTGTTTAATCTCCTCATTTGTAACCGGTTTTACCATTTCATTAGCTGAACCCATACTTCAGATCTTAGTTTTCGATAAGAACATCAAAACGTCTGTCCAATAATCTTAGTCTTGCATCTGGAGATGGTGATTGGACTAGTGAAACTTGAACATCATCGGGTAATTGTGTTGGTTGAGTTATATGAGGCGGGTTTTGAATAACGGTTTCACTTGTGCTTGGTAAAGGAGTTCTGGTTTGGATAAGAGGTATATGGGATTGGGTAGTTGGGAATGAAGATATGTCTTGTTGGTCAAGGTTTAAGGAGTGTGTTGGTGATTGGTATGGGGTGTTGGGTTGGTTTATTAGATGGAATGGGATGAATTCAGGAATATAAGGTTCATGTTCAGGTTGGGTTTGGGTTTGGATTAGTGTTTGTGGTTGGATTTCATTATGGGTGTGGATTAATGTGGAAGATGGCGGTGATGGAAAAAAAGGTTCAAATGTTTGGGAATAGTGAGGTGGTGAAGGGATATATGGTTCATGGATCTGGTATTGCGGTGGTGGTGATTGAGTTAGTGGTGAAATTGGTGGTGTAAAAACAATAGTGTCCATATTCACAGCATCATCATACACATCATTCACAATCTCCCCTTGAATTGGTATTACAATCTCATTCACAACCTCTGCCTCTCTCTCAACATTTCCTTCTACAAATAACATTTTCTCCTTCAACCACATCATCTCCTCCATCATTGTTATCATCATCAGAGTCACTATCTTCGTTTTCCTCCTCATCACTGCTCACCCTAGGTGAAGTAGGAACCTCCATGATCTCAACTTCATTATCCACCAACCACAAAAGGATATCATATTCCACTTCCGGGTAAAAATGACTGGTAGGACCCAATCTATTAATCCGTCTCAATACATTGGGGTCCTGTAAGACATGAGTAATCCCACTAGTTGGAAGGTTAGGATGTAAAATATTGAAAATTATCTGCAGGAAACGAGGATATGTGAGAAATTGATTCTTTTCATCCTTTCTCAAGTTTGTTACCAGCCTTCAAAAATCAGTCTTGTAAAATTGAACGGGCGATCATACACTATAGCAACTGTTGCTGTTGAAATCTCTCGACTCATCAAGGTATAGGTTCCCACGTCTAGGTGTTAGGTCTGTATAATACGCTGAATCAGGAAACGATACAACACCGGGAATATGACCTTCTGAAATTGACCCTCATTGGCATTACCCTGATACCCCATTGTCTCTTGATATATTCTCAATAATATTTGGGTAGAGTAGGATAACTGTACTTCAAGGTCATATTGCAACTGGAGGCTTGCACAAATCAAATTCTCAGTAATTTCCACCTCCCGGCCCAATACAATGGCCTCAATCAGTCTACGGTTTACATCGTCTTCTAGTTGGGTTGACCTCAAGAAATCCAAGTGATGATTTATGTAAATGACAGGGTTCTCTGTCAGTTCATAGCGGAGGTTAGAGCGTATCAACCAACATATCATAAGCCCCAGTGGCCTGCTCCACGCTGTTTTCTAGAGAAGGGCACACATATTGTGCATGGGTTCGAATGGATACACCATTTATAGCACAAACACAAACAAAAATACACATTCAAAGTAATAATTAGTCAATAATGAACATCAATTGAACATGCAAAGGGTAATAATTGAGGAAGAAAGTTTAAAAGGATAATCTTTATGAACATGTTCTTCGACAATTCTATAACCTACACATAAAACAGAGATGTCAGTAAACATAAAATCGAAACCCTAAATTCATATAATGAGTATCGAAAATCATTCAATTGAAGCTTACTAAGTCCAATTAAGTTGATAACAATTTATGGGTAGGATTTAAGTGTAACGTTTGGGTCACTAGGTCACGAGCAACCAGATAATAATGTAAGAGAAAGAGAGAGAGAGAGAGAGAAAAGAAACTATTAAAATTTTTCTAAGTCCCCCTTTTATAGTGTATGCCTTATGCATTTAAAAGCGGGTTTTAAATGATTTTTGCCATTTAGTACAAGAATACTGCCAAAAACCCAGATTTCAAATATTCAAGCACAAAGCTTGCTTGATAAAGTGTATTACCAAAGCTTGCTCGTTCCCAGAGTTTGCTCATGTTTTAAAGTTATTAGAAATAAACTAAGTAAATAAAATGAAATAAGCTTACTCGAATGTACAAGATTGCTCAAAAAATTAATCACAAACCAAGTTAATCAAGTATATTTGGTCAAATAGGCAACCTTGCTCGAGATCAATAAAGATCCCAGAAATAGTAACTTAGAAATATTTCTAATTGTCAAACCTTACTCGTATACTTTATCATTACAAAGTTTAGTCGATCCTACTTACACAAAAAAGAGTTAACATTGTTCAAAGATACACATTCAGGTATACTTGAAAAAAAGATTTACTCGGCAATACTTCAAAAATACAGAAATATGCTTGAGAAGACTTGAGCTATTAATTTAGAGATACAAGTATGCTCAAAGCATAAAGTGTACTCGTAGAGTAAAGTTTGCTCGAAAGAATTTGATATATGCAAGTATGCTTGGAGAACATTTGAACTATTATTTAAATATACAAGTGTGCTTTCAGCATGAAGTTTGCTCGATAAAAAAAATTTACTCGAAAACACTTTCGATTTCAGAAAAAGTATTCAGACATATTCAACACATAAGTAAATCAACATTTTAACAAGTATGCTTGAAAATAAACCATGTTTACTCGATTAAGCTAAACAACAAGTAAATAGTCAACATTACTCGGAAAAATCTAACACACATGTTATTCAATCGACAATCTAACACACATAATCTGTCAACAAGCAGATTCAAACCAAAAGTCACAAAAAAGTCATGATACTTATATCCTTATGATCTTTAATCATCAAGGAACCATTTTTATACAATCAAATCTCATGTCTTTCATTATTATACTTATTTATAAAATAATATTTAGTTACTAAAATAATATTTAGTTACAAAAGGTTTCCATCTTTTCTTTTATAATAAGACACAAAATTTCTTTTAACAATCAACCTTGATCATCCTTGATTCATTTTTCACAAATCCGATTATTTGGATACTAGGTTTCATGAATCAAAAATCAAAATATACACAAGAATATATACTAAACTATACTTACCTATTGCTTGATTCAAAAATCCAATATTCTTTCTTCCAAATTCACCAACTTGTTTATGATTTATGAGAGAGATTTTGAGAAAATAAAATGTGTGTATGTGTGTGTGAATTGGACGGCCAAGGAGAGAAAAAGATAAGTTTTAATCTTCATTGTTATTTAATCCTCATTACAGGTTCATTTACACCCTCATTAAGTCATCATTAATTTGATTAAACATTAGATAACTTTATTTTATTTAATTTGTGACATGTTACATTTAATTATAACCATTTCCTACTAACTATATGTTTTGCACTTCACTTTTGTTACTTACCATTTAATATATTATATGTTATGTTATTTAATTGTTCAATATCTTACAACATATGGGTATGCAATAACTAATCATGTAACATCTTAAGCATGTAACACAATTACATCTATCACATATAATACATGTAACATATCATGCGTGAAAATTTTTTTATAACATATAGCATGTATGACAAGTTTATTTTTCTAGTTATCAATAACTAGTTACTCTCACTTAGGTTACCAACGACACGACTAACTCAATGTGTTCATACATGACACTACATGTATAAGAGTTCATTAACTTAGTTAACAGAACTAACCGGGTTTACTGACACAATCAAAAGGATTTAACTGGTTTTATTAACACGATGAATGTGGAGACTGTTTCACCACATCATTAAGTTTCATCATCTGTTTCATGTGATGAGCAAATTGTTAAATCTTTCAACAGCTCTAAATGTGAGAGCAAAGTGGGTAATAAAGTTGCAGAATTTATGTTTTCTGAGATAAAATCTGAAACAAGTGATATATCTGTTAATACAATGGTTAAAAACCAGATCTGAAGCTCAAACATGTACTAAAACTGGTAATCAGAATTCAAAATTTGCTAAACGGTTCTATTCATGTCCTAAACGGTTTTCACAATTTCAAGAGAAAAAACATGTGGTGAATAAAAAACCACATGTTGTTAGAGCATTTATTTGTCTAATGCTAGGTCTAGTAGGCTTAATATGTCATTTTGTATTTTGTAACGGGCTAAACTGTCATTAGGTGAAACTTTGTAAAGTGAAACGTATAAGTAAGATGTCGTATAAGCTTATACGATCCTGATCTTATTCGTTGTCACTATTCACCTATATATACGATTTATCTTGCTAGATTGATATCAGTTGGAACAGTTGTTATTTAGTTTGTTCTCTTAAAGTTATATCAATATACTGAGCATTGAGAATGTTTGTGTTGTTAATCGCTTTATGATATATTTCTGCTATATCATATCGTATAGTAAATATATTATTTCGACCCTAATCATTATGATTTTACATATATGTTGTTTTGCATGATCAGGATTACGTCCTTACAAGTAGTATCAGAGCTTTCGACTCGTATTTACTACTGATTACAGCACATTCGAGGTCAAATTGATGAATTATTGAAGTTTTCAAAGTCAACGAGCTTACCGAGTACTAATTCATCAATTATTCACTGATTTTTGGAAGTTTTTGCAATTGGATTGGTCATTATGATCGAATTAAAGACTTGATGTTTCTACAAGAGTGAATTAGCTAATCTGTGAGTCAAAATCAAGCTTCAGTTTCAAAAATGGTCAACATTTCCGTCTGGCGTATAAGTTGTCTATTAGGCAGTTGCACGTACGTATAAGATTGAACGCATAAGATGTTACAGCGCAGAAGTTGTTATGGAAGATAAGAAGTTATCTATGGATTTCGAGTTATACATTGGAGTTTGGGTGTTGAAAGATATCTGGGTAGAAAAGTTACACGTTTGAATTTAGGTTATACGGTGATTCTAGGTTACACGTTGTCTCAGAGTTACACGGTTAATCTAGGTTACACATTTTTGAAAAGGTTATACGGACAGAAAGAGTTATACGTTTGAATTTTTCACAAAATGGAAGATTTAAATGCATTTGTTTCACACACTTCACCGATAATTCAAAACATAAACTTGGAGAATGAAATGGGTACTTCTAACAAGCCTCCGAAGTTGCTTAGGATGGAAGATTATCCTAATTGGGCTAGTAAGTTTGAAACGTATGTACAAGCAGTGAACTAAGATGCATGGGAAGCTGTTGAAGTTGAGTACATCATACCAAAGAATGAACATGGTATATTTCTTAGGTTATCACAAATTCCTGATGGTGACAAAACTAGTTTCATGCATGAGTAAAAGATGTTGAATTTATTTAAGCAATCTATCAAATATGAGATATTTCAACTCCTACAACATAATGGATCTTGTTATTCAATATGGGAGGCTCTTATGAACAAAGATCGTGGTAATGCTGACATGAGAAAGTCTAAAATGAATCTGATAAAAAAGGAGTTTGATATATTTGCCAAGGTCAAAGGTGAGACAATGCCTTAAATGATTAAAACATACTGTCACCTTGTGAACGAGATGAAAAGATTAGGTATTAACAAAGAAGATTTTGAGTATATTGATAAGCTGGCTGATGCTTTGCCTAATGACTGGAGTACATTTATCATGATTCAACAATCAAATCCAGTTATGCAAGAATCACTTTGGCTCGATTCATTGAGAAATTGGAGGCACACGAACTTGAGTTGAGAAAGAAAAAAAATGAAAAATTCATATGCTATTCAAGATATTGGTCTGTACTTCAATTCTTCACTTCCTGTGATTGCACCAAGTTAAAAGATTCAAACTGCATATGTGACAAATAGCAGTTTTGGTGAAAGTTCTTCTCAAACCAATATTCCTCATTACATAATTTCCTATGTTGGTACAAATGCTTCAAATGATGTTCCTGAACAAACATCAAAGACAGCAATTCCATCTCTTGATGTTGTACAATGCATATTGCTGTGAATATTAAAAACATCAATGTGTTGGGTTTTAACAAGATTATCAAAGTCCATATAACCCATTATATAGAAAAACGCAGCTGAAATTAGTTTTAAATCTTGTTTACCGAATATACATAAAACTCATTTTATGTTAAACCCAATCCAGGATACAATTACGATTTGCATGCAATCAAAAACAACCATAGGGTGTTAGGTTACATACCTTCAAATTTCCAGAAATATGATGAGATGATGATGTGAATGACGAGATTCCAATGGAGGAAAAACTCATGCTTGTATACCCGTACAAGTTTCCAACAAACACCCAAGTTGCTAGGATCTTACACTTGCAAATCTCTTTGTTCTTCTTCTTGTTCTTCTCGGCCGAAAAGTGAGAGGAAAAAGAGTTTGTGTGTGTGTGAGATAGTGTATTATGAGTTCCCAAGAAAAGCGATCTCTCAATCCCTTTACATGCATGCTTTTGAAAATAATACAAAAGAGAGAGAGATAAATAGATATATATATATAGAGGGGGGGGGGGGGTAAATGAGGCTTTCCCACCAAAACTCAAACTTCATTTTTATATGATTTACTTATATTATGTTTATGTTACGTATATTATGTTTATGTTACATAAAAATGTAACATGTCATAATATAAGTAACATGCTAAATTTGTTATTTAACCAACTTATATAGCATCTCTCAAAATAATCATCCACATAATTTATTTACCACACAAGTTCAAATATTTAGAAAACCCATTTTCCAAATATCATAAGTGTTGATAATTATTAGTTAGATCATATCTAATAATAAATATCGTGGTGTTTTTCTAGCTTGTTATTGGGTATGACTCGAGTTGGATCATAACGTAGTAGCCACATCAACTCAAATATGTGTCTTGGCCAGATCGATTCCAACAATCTCACTTGCACAAGATACATAGAAGATCGATGCAAATGGCAAATACCGCCTAACAACGGTTTACTATCCCTAGTACGCATGACGAAGTGCCATTCAACAACATTATCCCCTTCAAGTCCCTCACTTGAAAATGATTTAGGTGAAACTATCATTTATCCTTTTGTCACAAATGTCATGTTAAATCCAGAGACACAGAGTGATCATTCTTCGCTGATTTAACTTATGAGGCCTTAGACATTTAACTCTCAACGAATAAGAGGGACAAATCCCCTATTGAGTCTCTCATTATCACCTCGTACTATACTTGAGCTTAGCCTTATGTACTGACATATTTCAGAGCAGCGAAGAACTAAGACAAAGTATAATAGTCGGTGAATATCAAGACCCAATATGTATCTTAGGTCGGAGGATACTATGATATTCGCCTTTACTCAAATTTACTTATGATCACAAATCACATGGATTCCATGCAGTAAAATTTGATGGCTGGTTTGTCCAATATTTATCCCATAAATATCTATGAACCTTGGCAGCAAACCCTTGCAATATTCATACCTTATGAATATCTACTAATCCAAGTTCATAATAGTTTACCCTCATATTTGTTCCCACAAATATGATCGACTACAAACGTTTAGAATAATTAAATTATTCATGGATTTAAACATGCTAAAATGGAACATAACTCAAAAGCATAATCATGTGATTGAGTCAAAATAACAATTGTTCCGATATCCAACTACAAAATTTGATCAAATCCAATCACTAGAATACCGACGTTCTAAGGCACAACTATGACCTTCATGCTTTGGCCTTTCTAGGTGCTTCGTTAGTGGATCCGCAATGTTTTGATCAGTGTGAACTTTGTGAATACATATATCTCCTTTTTCAAATTCATCCCTTATGTTGTTGAATCTCCGCTCAATGTGCCTTATCTTTTGATATGCACGGGGATCCTTGATTTGAGCAATCGCACCCTCTTTGTCACAAAAGATTTCTAGAGGGCTTGAATGGTACGGACTACCCCTAGATCGGCCACCAACTTTCTAATCCATGCAGCTTCTTGAGCTGCCAATGAGGCGGCGATGTATTCCGATTCAGTGGTGGACAACGCTACCACATATTGATTTGCGCTCTTCCAAGAGACAGCTCCACCATTTAAAACGAAAACATATCCCGATTGTGATAGAGAATCATCTCGATCAGTTTGGAAACTCCCATCAGTGTAACCCTTTACAATGAGTTCCTCCTCACCAGAGCCATATATTAGAAACATATCCTTAGTCCTCCTAAGGTATTTCAATATTCTCTTAACCCCCATCCAATGGCTAGTTCCCAGATTTTGTTGGTATCTACTTGTCATGCTTAAAGCGCATGACACGTCCGGTCTAGTGCATATCATGGCATGCATGATGGATCCTATAGCAGATGCATATGGGATTCCATTCATTTTGTCTTGCTCATCCTTTGAGCTCGGACATTGAAAAGCACTCAATATTGTTCCTCTTTGAATGGGTACCAATGTTGGAATCGATCTGCCCAAGACACATATTAGAGTTGATGTGGCTAGTACGTATTGATCCAAGTCGGGTCATACCCAATAACAAGCTAGACAAACGCCACGATAATTATTATTAGATATGATCTAAGTAATGATCATCAACACTTATAATATTTGGAAATTGGGTTTTCTAAATATTTGCATTTGTGTGTTAAATAAATTATATGGATAATTTATATTTTGAGAGATGTTATTAAAATTGGTTAAATAACATAATGCATGTTACATATGATATGTTTTATAACATATTATAAGTAAATAATTGTAAGTAATTAAAAGTGGATTTGAAATTTGGGTGGGAAAATTCCTCCATCTTCTCTCTCCTCCTTTTATTTATTTCAAGACATGCAAGAGATACCATTGGAAGATCATTTTATTCTTGGGTGAATAATATCTACACCTTCTCTCTCACACACATCTCTTCTCTCTTTCTCTCCTTATTTGAGCCATGAACAAAGAATAAGAATAAGAACAAAGGGTTTGTTCTTGCAAGTGTTAGGACCCTAGCAACCAAGGTGTTTGTTGGAGCTCGTTGGGTATACAAGCTTAGCCGTTCATATCTTTCATCCTCTTTATCTTTCGGACTTGAAGGTATGATTCATGCAACACCGTGGTTGTTTTGATAGCATGTATTTTGTATATGGATCCGGGCATTGGGTTAATCTATATAAAATCGGTTTTATATTTATCAAACTAACAAGATTTAAAACTTTATTATCCGCTGAGTTTTAACATATAATGGGTTATATGGACTTTGATAATCTTGTTAAAACCCATCAATGGCATCAAGATCTGCTTATACGGATACATGCTTCCTAGATCTAAAATTTTTGGGTTTTATGGTGTGTTTCACCATATGGCCGAAAGTTTTTTGGCTTTTGGTTACCCCTTGGTTCCTCAAGATTATACTTTACATGCATGTGATAATCTTGATGAATTAAGTCATGTGGATGATTAATTATTTTGTTTGGACAAAACCCGAAACTTTCAGTTTTGTTTTCTTTTGGCCGAAAGTTTTATGGGTAAGAGGGGAACCATTTAGGTATTCTAAGACCTTGCATATTTGGATGTGCATTTGGATGTTCGTAACCTAGCCTTGACCTTTGGATGCGTGTTTGTGTTTTGATTTATTCGATTTATTCAATATGGTTGTAATATTCATTTATTTGGGTTTGTAATCTATTTATTCATTTCATATTGGTTTTTAATAATAAGTAGATTAGTTGTATTTCTTTTACTAGAAAAAAATGTATTAGGATATATTTTTTGTAAAAGAAGATGCAACAAAGTTACGTTTTGGTTTTGGGCCTTAATGGACTACATAGTCCTAGATGGGATTTTAGCCCAATGGCCAAAGCCCAAACTTGGAGGCACATGGAAGCTAGGAGCTGAAGTTGGATTTGAAGCATATGGATGCGGGATCAAGTGGGAGTTCACCGACACATGCCTTGTGTCATTCTCGTCCCTTAGGAGAGAACTTTTGGCATACTTGTTTTGGTCAACAAGTGTTGTCATTCTAGGTGGTTATGGTACTTGTGTGTGTACTTTATGCTTGTGTGGTTGATTTATGTTTATTGTTTATCATGTTTGGATGTTAACAATTAAAATCGACAACTAGCATAAAAGTGATTCCTTTGAAATTATTAAGTGATAAAATTGGTTTTATTAACTATTAATGATTTCATAATAAAATGGGTTTTATTTAAAGGAATTTGAAAATCGGTTTTCAAAGATACCATACATTTGAATGCATGCAAATGGAAGGTACATTAAATAGTTTTCCAATCTAGAATTTTGAAAACTAAAATCCCTTTTAAAACAAGTTGAACACCATCCTTTTTTACGACACTTAAGTCACTTGTAGACTTGATGAGCGGATAGGGTCACCTAACTACATTCAAGAAAACTTGTGATCTTGAGGTGGTTTTACAATACTTTTGGAATGAGGGTCACCTAACCACTTGTATGTGTAAACTCACACGTGTGTGTAAGTAGGACTACTTGATTTGGAAACCATGTGAATAGGGTCACCGACACATGGCATTCAAAGGTGTTGATGGGATTAAACATGCCAGCTAAACATATGATGTTTAAGCAATCCCATAAAACTAGAAGTTGCAAAGGTTTGCAATTGTCAAACGTTGACTACCTTGTTAATTTGAATAGTAGGATAAAGGTCACCTAACTACTATTTGAATGAAACGTTGGATTCTAGATTTTAATCAATAATTGTCTTGAAGACATTAAAGGGTATTAAAGATTAAAATTTATTGATATCGAAAATACTAAATTGAACTTTGTTAAATTCTTTTATAGATGGCCACAAACAATCCACATATCCCTCATGTGCATAATCTATCACTAAGATCCATTCTGGATAAGGATCGTCTAAACTTTAACAACTTTATGGACTGGTATCGAAACTTGAGAATTGTTCTCAAGCAAGAGAAGAAGTCCTATATATTAGACGATCCTATTCCCGATGAACCCGACGTCAATGACTTGGATGCCTATGCGGATTGGCTGAAATACACCGAAGATTCGGTGCAATTTTCTTGCCTCATGTTGGGAACAATGATTCCCGAGATCCAAAAGGATTTCGAGAATCATGGGGCATATGACATGATAACCCAGCTTAAGGAAATGTTCCTTACTCAAGCAAGGGTGGAGCGCTTCGAAACGGTTCGAGCACTTCATGCATGTCATATGGAAGAAACTCAATCCGTATCATCTTATGTGCTTAAGATGAAAAGCCACATTGATCGGCTTGAACGGCTTAACTGTCCCGTCTCAAAAGAGTTAGCCACATATTTGATCCTGAATGGCCTAAATAAAAGGTTTGAGACATTCGTCATGAACTACAACATGAACGGATGGGACAAAAGCATTGGTGAGCTTCACGCAATGCTTAAGACAGCCGAATCCGGCATGGGTAAAAAGGTTTTACCCGTTCTCACGATCAATGAGGGTGGCTTGAAGAAGAGGCATCACCCAGAACTAAAGGCAAAGGTTGCCGTGGGTAAGAGGCAAGTCAAGAAGGGGTTCAAGGGAAAGGCAAAGGCGGAACCCAAACCTAAGAAGCTAAAGGTTAGCGTTGAGGATTCGTGCTTTGGTTGTGGGGAGATAGGTCACTGGATGAGAAATTGTCCGACATATCTCAAAGAGTTGAAAACTAAGAGGGATGCGGGGAAAATATCAGGTACAACTTTCATGATCCATATTGATCTTAATATTATTTCTTCTAACACATTGGTATTGGATACCGGATGTGGAACTCATATTCGCAATTCATTGCAGGGGTTCAAAAGAAGAAATGATTTCAAGAAAGGAGATATAAGTCTCTTCATGGGCAATGGAGCAAAGGTTGATGTCCAAGCCCGAGGAGATTACGTTTTGAAGCTTCCAAATGGTTTGGAAGTTATTTTGAAAAACATTATGTATGCTCCTAGTTTGACTAGGAACATTATCTCCGTTTCTCTTTTAAGACAATGTGGTAATGATTTCAAGTTTGTAGACAATGGGTTTATGTTTTCATGAATGATGTCTTTTATTTTAAAGCAATGCCGTTTAATGGCATTTTTGAATTGGTTCATGATGATATATCCATTGATAACTCGTTGTACCAAGCAAGCACCAAAAGACTCAAATTGGATTTGAGTAAAACTTTTCTTTGGCATTGTCGCCTTGGTCACAGAAACAAGGATCGCATTCATACACTTCAAAATAATGGTCTTTTGAAATCAAGTGATGATTCATTTGATGAATGCGAATCTTGTTTATTGGGAAAAATTACCAAAGAACCATTTAGTGGAACTAATGAAAGGGCGAAAGACTTATTAGGCATCATACATTCGGATGTATGTGGTCCTTTTAGGACAATGACAAGGAATGGTGAAAGATACCTCATTACCTTTACCGACGATTATAGTCGCTACGGGTATGTGTTCTTGTTAAGACACAAAAATGAAGCCTTTAAAATGTTCAAAGTCTTCCAAAATGAAGTACAAAATCAACTCAACAAAACAATCAAAGTACTTCGATCCATAGAGGAGGTGAATACCTCAATGATGCATTTCTAGATCATCTAAGGAGTTGTGGGATTACCTCACAACTTACTCCACCCGGAACACCACAACGTAATGGTGTGTCTGAAAGGAAGAATCGAACTCCATTGGATATGGTTCAATCCATGATGGCTAGAAGCACATTACCTCTATCATTTTGGGGTTTCGCACTGATCTCTGCTGCTCGTATTTTAAATATGGCACCAACCAAGAAAGTGGAAAGGACACCTTTTGAAATATGGCATGGAAAGGTTCCATCATTATCATATTTAAAGGTATGGGGATGTGAGGCTTATGTTAAGATCTAAACCCCTGATAAACATGAAAGCCGTTCCACTAAGTGTATCTTTGTAGGATATCCCGAAGATTCAATGGGATATTACTTCTACAATCCAAATAAGCATAAAGTGTTTATAGCTCGCAAGGCTAAGTTCTTGGAAAGAAGGTTCCTTATGGAAGGAACTGATAGAACTATGGAACTCGAGGAGGATCGAGAACCACAAGCCGATACACGTTTGGGTGACACTCGCGATCAACAAAAGGTTGTTGATGATGATCAAATGATTGATCAAAACACACAAAACGTTCGCAAATCTGGTAGAATTAGCACTCCACCAGAAAGATATGGATTTTTCATGGATGGATGCTATGTGGTAGATTCTTGGAACCAACCACATACCGAGATGTAATGTGACAAACTGATTGTGATAAATGGCTGGAAGCCATGAACGTTGAGATGCAATCCATGCATGACAACCAAGTATGGGACCTTGCTCCACCTCTTAATTCCAAACTGGTTGGAAGTAAGTGGGTTTTCAAGAAGAAAACCGATATGCATGGAAACTTGGATACTTATAAAGCTAGACTTGTAGCAAAGGGTTTCACTCAAACTCAAGGGGTTGATTATGATGAAACTTTCTCCGCCCGTGGCGATGTAAAAGTCTATAAGGATATTGTTTGCCATAGCCGCATATTATGACTATGAGATATGGCAAATGGATGTCAAAACTGCTTTTCTAAATGGACACCTTGAAGAAGATGTCTATATGGTTCAGCCTGAAGGTTTTGTTGATCCACAACATCCTAATAAAGTATGCAAGTTGAAGAAATCAATCTATGGATTGAAACAAGCATCTTGGAGTTGGAATCACCGTTTTGATGATGAAGTTAAGAAATTTGGATTCATCAAAAACGCTGAAGAAGCTTGTGTGTATAAGAAAGCTAGTGGGAGCATCATTACCTTTCTGGTATTATATGTCGATGACGTATTACTATTTGGAAATAACATTCCAACCTTGGAAGGTGTAAAAGCCTGGCTTGGAAGCTGTTTTTCCATCAAGGATCTTGGTGAGGCCGCTTATATTCTAGGAATAAAGATCTATAGGGATAGGTCAAGGTGGTTGATAGGTTTGAATCAAAGTGCATACATTGACAAAATCTTGAAAAGGTTCAAGATGGACAACTCTAAGAAAGGTTTCGTACCCATTCAAAGAGGAACAATATTGAGTGCTTCTCAATGTCCAAGCTTAAAGGATGAGCAAGACAAAATGAATGGAATCCCATATGCGTCTGCTATAGGATCCATCATGTATGCCAGGATTTGCACCAGACCGGATGTGTCATGCGCTTTGAGCATGACAAGTAGATACCAACATAATCCGGGAACCAGCCATTGGATGGCGGTTAAGAGCATATTGAAATACCTTAGGAGGACTAAGGATATGTTTTTAATATATGGCTCTGGTGAGGAGGAACTCGTTGTAAAGGGTTACACTGATGCGAGTTTCTAAACTGATCGAGATGATTCTCGATCACAATCGGGATATGTTTTCGTTCTAAATAGTGGCGCTGCCTCTTAGAAGAGCGCAAAACAAGACGTGGTAGCCTTGTCCACCACAGAATCAGAATACATCGCCGCTTCCTTGGCAGCTCAAGAAGCTGCGTGGATTAGAAAGTTCATTGCCGATCTAGGGGTAGTCTGTACCATTCAGGACCCTCTAGAAATATTTTGTGACAACGAGGGTGCGATTGCTCATATCAAGGAACCCCGTACACATCAAAAGACTAGGCACATAGAGCGGAGATTCAACTACATAAGGGATGAAGTTGAAAAAGGAAAGATATGTATTTGCAAAGTTCACACTGATCAAAACATGGCGGATCCACTCACGAAGCTCCTTGAAAGGCCGAAGCATGAGGGTCCTACTTGCGCCTTAGGACTTCGATATTCTAGTGATTGGATTTGATCTATTTTGTATTTGGATATTGGAACAATTGTTAATTTGGCTCAATCATATGATTATGGTTTATGATTATGCTTTTGAGTTATGTTCCATTTTAGCATGTTTAAATTCGTGAATAAGTTAATTATTCTAAATGTCCGTAGTCGTTCATATTTGTGGGAACAAGTATGAAGGTAAGACTATTATGAACTTGGATTGGTGGATATTCATAAGGCATGAATATAGAGCAAGGGTTTGCTGCCAAGGTTCATAGATATTTATGGGATAAATATTGGACTGACCCGCCCTCAATTTTACTGCATGGAATCCTTGTGATTTGTGATCATAAGTAAATTTGAGTAAAGGCGAACATCATAGTATCCTCCGACCTGAGATACATATTGGATCTTGATATTCATCGACTATTATACTTTGACTTAGTTCTTCGCTGCTCTGAAACATGTCAGTACATAAGGCTAAGCTCAAGTATAGTACGAGGTGATAATGAGAGACTCAATAGGGGATTTGTCCCTCTTATTCATTGAGAGTTAAATGTCTAAGGCCTGATTAGTTAAATCAAAAGAGAATGATCACTCTGTGTCTCTGGATTTAACATGACATTTGTGGCAAAAGGATAAATGATAGTTTCACCTAAATCATTTTCAAGTATGGGACTTTAAGGGGATGATGTTATTGGATGGAACTTCGTCATGCGTATTAGGGATAGTAAACCGTTGTTAGGCAGTATTTGCTATTTGCATCAATCTTCTATGCATCTTGTACAAGTGGTAGATTGTTGGAATTGATCTGCCCAAGACACATATTAGAGTTGATGTGGCTAGTACGTATTGATCCAAGTCGGGTCATACCCAATAACAAGCTAGACAAACGCCACGATAATTATTATTATATATGATCTAAGTAATGATCATCAACACTTATAATATTTGGAAATTGGGTTTTCTAAATATTTGCATTTGTGTGTTAAATAAATTATATGGATAATTTATATTTTGAGAGATGTTATTTAAATTAGTTAAATAACATAATGCATGTTACTTATGATATGTTTTATAACATAAATATTATAAGTAAATAATTGTAAGTAATTAAAAGTAGATTTGAAATTTGGGTGGGAAAATTCCTCCCTCTTCTCTCTCCTCCTTTTATTTATTTCAAGACATGCAAGAGATACCATTGGAAGATCATTTTATTCTTGGGTGAATAATATTTACACATTCTCTCTCACACACATCTCTTCTCTCTTTCTCTCCTCATTTGAGCCGTGAACAAAGAAGAAGAATAAGAACAAAGGGTTTGTTCTTGCAAGTGTTAGGACCCTAGCAACCAAGGTGTTTGTTGGAGCTCGTTGGGTATACAAGCTTATGGTTTCCTCCATTAGAAGCTAGCCGTTCATATCTTTCATCCTCTTTATCTTTCGGACTTGAAGGTATGATTCATGCAACATCCTATGGTTGTTTTGATAGCATGTATTTTGTATATGGATCCGGGCATTGGGTTAATCTATATAAAATCGGTTTTATATTTATCAAACTAACAAGATAAAACTTTATTATCCGCTGTGTTTTAACATATAATGGGTTATATGGACTTTGATAATCTTGTGAAAACTCAACAATGGCATCAAGAGCTGCTTATACGGATACATGCTTCATAGATCTAAAATTTTCGGGTTTTATGGTGTGTTTCACCATATGGCCTAAAGTTTTTTGGCTTTTGGTTACCCCTTGGTTCCTCAAGATTATACTTTACATGCATGTGATAATCTTGATGAATTAAGTCATGTGGATGATTATTTATTTTGTTTGGACAAAACCCGAAACTTTCGGTTTTGTTTTCTCTTGGCCGAAAGTTTTATGGGTAAGAGGGGAACCCATTTTGGTCTTCTAAGACCTTGCATATTTGGATGTGCATTTGGATGTTCATAACCTAGCCATGACCTTTGGTATGTATTCGACATATAATACTAGAAAGGTAATGATGCTCTCACTAGCTTTCTTATACACACAAGCTTCATTAGCGTTCTTGATGAAACCAAATTTCTTAACTTAATCATCAAAACGGTGATTCTATCTTTTAGATGCTTGTTTCAATCCATAGATTGACTTATTTAACTTGCATACTTTATTAGGATGTTGTGGATTGACAAAACCTTCAGACTGAACCATATAGACATCTTCTTTAAGGTGTCCATTTAGAAAAGTAGTTTTAACATCCATTTGCCATATCTCATAGTCATAATATGCGGCTATGGAAAACAATATCCTAATAGACGTTAGCATTGCAACAGGAGAAAAAGTTTCATCATAGTCAACCCCTTGAGTTTGAGTGAAACCTTTTGCTACAAGTCTAGCTTAAGTTTCCATGCATATCAGTTTTCTACTTGAAAATCCACTTACTTCCAACCAGTTTGGAATTAAGAGGTGGTGCAACCAAGTCCCATACTTGGTTGTCATGCATGGATTGCATCTCAACGTTCATGGCTTCAAGCCATTTATCACAATCAGATTGCGACATTGCATCATGGTATGTAGTGGGTTCATCCGAATCCACCATATAGCATCCATCAACGAAAAATACATATATTTCGGGCGGGGGGGGGGGGGGTGCTAATTCTACCAGATTTGTGAACGTTTTGTGTTTTGATCAACGATTTGATCATTCTCAACAACCTTTTGTTGATTGCTAGTGTCAACCAAACGTGTATCGGCTTGTGGTTCTCGATCCTCCTCGAGTTCCACAATTCTGCTAGTTCCTTCCATAAGGAACTTTCTTTCCAAGAACTCAGCCTTTCGAGCAATAAACACTTTATGCTCGTTTGGATTGTAGAAACAATATCCCATAGAATCTTTGGGATATCCTATAAAGATACACTTAGTGGATAGACTTTTAAGTTTGTTTTGGGTGTTGTTCTTGACATAAGCCTCACAACCCCATACCTATAAATATGAAAATGATGGAACCTTTCCATGCCATATTTCAAAAGGTGTCCTTTCCACTTTCTTGGTTGGTGCTATATTTAGAATATGGGGTACGGAGATCAATGCGAAACCCCAAAATGATAGAGGTAATGTGCTTCTAGCCATCATGGATCGAACCATATCCAATAGAGTTCGATTCCTTCTTTCGAACACACCATTATGTTACGGTGTTCCGGGTGGAGTATGTTGTGAGATAATCCCACAACTCCTAAGATGATCTACAAATGCATCATTGAGGTATTCACCTCCTCTATCGGAACAAAGTACTTTAATTGTTTTATTGAGTTGATTTGTACTTGAGTTTGGCAGACTTTGAACATTTCAAAGGCTTCATCTTTGTGTCTTAACAAGAACACATACCCATAACGACTATAATCGTCGATAAAGGTAATGAAGTATATTTCACCATTCCTTGTCATTGTCTTACAAGGACCACATACATCCGAATGTATGATACCTAATAAGTCTTTTGCCCTTTAATTAGTTCCACTAATGGGCTCCTTGGTCATCTTTTCCAATAAACAAGATTCAAATTTATTAAAATGAATCATCATTTGATTCCAAAAGACCATTCTTTTGAAGTGTATGAATGCGATCCTTGTTTATGTGACCAAGGCGACAATGCCAAAGAAAGGTTTTACTCAAATCCAATTTGAGTCTTTTGGTGCTAGATTGGTACAACGAGTTATCATTAGATGTGTTATCATGAACTAATTCTTAAATTCCATTATACGGAGTCACTTTAAAATAAAGACATCAATTATGAAAACATAAATACCATCGTTTACAAACATTAAATCATAACCAAATTATCTTAACAAATAAACTGAGATATATTCCTAGTCAAACTAGGAGAACACAAAATCTTTTTCAAAATAACTTCCAAACCATTTGGAAGCTTCAAAACATAATCTCCTCGGCCTTGGACGTCAACCTTGCTCCATTGCCCATGAACAGGCTTATATCTCCTTTCTTGTAATCACTTCTTTTTTTGAACTCCAGCAATGAATTGCATATATGAGTTCCACATCCGGTATCCAATACACATGTATTAGAAGAAATAATATTAAGATCAATATGGATCATGAAAGTTGTACATGAGGTTTTCCCCACATCCCTCTTAGCTTTCAACTCCTTGAGATAGGTTGGACAATTTTTCATCCAATGGCCTATCTCACCACAACCAAAGCACGGATCCTCATCGCTAACCTTTAGCTTCTTCGGTTTTGGTTCCGCCTTTGCCTTTCCCTTGAACTTCCCTTTGACTTGCCCCTTACCACTAGCAAACTTTTCCTTGGGTTTTGGATGATGCCTCTTCTTCAAGCCTCCTTCATTGATCGCAAGAATGGGTAAAACCTTTTTACCCATTCCGGCTTCGGCTGTTTTGAGCATTGCATGAAGCTCACCAATGCTCTTGTCCCATCCGTTCATATTATAATTCATAACAAATGTCTCGAACCTTTTAGTTAAGACATTAAGGCTCATATACGTGGCTAACTCTTTGAGACGGGACAGTTGAGCCGGTCAAGCCGATCATTGTGGCTTTCCATCTTAAGCACATAAGATGAGACATATTGGGTTTCTTCCATACGACATGCATGAAACGCTCGAACCGTTTTGAAGCGTTCCACCCTAGCTTGAGTAAGGAACATTTCCTTAAGCTGGGTGATCATGTCATATGCGCCATGATTCTCGAAATCCTTTTGTATCTCGGGAATCATTGTTCCCAACATGAGGCAAGAAACTTGCACCGAATCCTCGGTGTACTTTAACCAATCGTTATAGGCATCCAAGTCATTAACATCAGGTTCATTGGGAATAGGATCGTCTAAAATATATGGTTTCTTTTCTTGCTTGAGAACAATTCTCAAGTTTCGATGCCAATCCATAAAATTGTTGTAATTCAGACGATATCCAGAATGGATCTATGTGATAGATTATGCACAGGTGGGATAATTGCGTTCGGTGGGTTGTTTGCGGCCATCAATAAATTTAACAAAGTTCAATTTAGTATTTTCGATATCATTAATAAATTTTAATCGTTAATACCCTTTAATATCTCCAAGACAGTTAATAATTAAAATATATAATCCAACGTTTTATTCAAATAGTAGTTAGGTGACCTTTATCAAACTATTCAAATTAACAAGGTAGTCAACATTTGACAATTGCAACCCTTTGCAACTTCTAGCTTATTGGCGCTATGATGTTCCACATCTCTTCTGAAAGCTTATATGGCTTTCTCTAGATCACCCCAATTTGACTTCAACCCCCTAATATTGGTCAAAATATTTTATGATAAAACATTTAAACTTTCTAAGTGAAATTTTCTTTTGAAAACATTTCAAACATTTGAGGTTGAACGTTAGACTTACATGCCACACAGTTTGGACTTACAAGCCTTCCATTCAAGGTGTTTAGGACTTATAATGATGCCCCATCTCTGTAGTTTTAGTTTAAACCCTCATGTTTGATTTTTGTAAAACTTTTGAACATTTATCAACTTTTGGTTGATG
>NW_027499345.1:0-112445 GCF_021521415.1 Bidens hawaiensis
CTGGACAATTTGTGACTGCCTACCAGAACTTCAGCTATGGGACGGATTATCCCGGGGATATTGGAAAATATCCTTCATTTTCTGCAACTCCCTGGTTATCTCGGGGGATATACCCTTATCCTGCACAGATCCACGGTTAGTGTATAAATTAGCATTTAGTAAACTGTTACCGAGATCGTGATTAGGTCTCTGGTATCCTGAGCCTTGGCAGCTAGTTCCTCTATTGAGGGTATCCTCAGGATAAGGTGATGTCTGCATGGGGATGTCATCTCCAACATGTACTTTAGAGGACACCATGGGAGGTCCTGGCGAGAATATGCAGGTTGGCATAGTTGAACGAGGCTGCATGTTGATGGATTCTAGCCTCGTTGGTCTGGGTAACCCATAGGATACCGGAGGATAAGTTCCCCAATATCCTGACTGCTGTTGAGACGGAGTCCTTGTTGATTGTGCCCCCAAGGATCCGGGATTCTGAAGGATAGATGATTCTGGAGAATCATAATCAAGAACCCTGGGCATGATTGGAATAGCCTCCTGCCCCGGTTTTTTTCTTGTTCCTTCAATTTCCCTAAATAACCTTGAGTTGGTCTCCTCTTGCTGCTCCATGTGAGTTTTAACTAGTTTCATCAAAGCAAAAATGTCACTGCTAGAAATAACCGGATCTATCCGTGTAGAGGTTCCCGGGTACGGCGGAAGTTCTCCTCTTGGTTGAGTGCACTTCGGAACTAGCGGAGGACCAAGGTTAACACTTGAAGAAGTGGTTATAATTTATTAATTAGGAGTAAGCATGATCTCTATAATCCAAGACACATCATTGGTCTACGAGCGTGAGGGTTTTCTTTTATGATAAACTAATCGGAGTGGCAACAATGTATGAGTGGTTGGAGATATTCATACCCAGATAATTTGATAATTTATTAGTTAAGAAGATTCATCAACGTCGGTGGTATTGGTGTGGTATAAAGGAATTATTATTTTCATAACTGGTGTATGATATATGTAGGTGGTCAGGGTTTGTTATATTAATAAATATTTAATAGGATAGCTATTATATTTATAATTTGATAAACCATACTCTTTCCTACGTATTTTCTTGGGAGTAGTGTTTATTTTTAAACGACGGGAACGGAATGATGTCTAAAAAGCAGTTCAGTTTACTGTTAGAAATTGGTATATGAGATAAAGATTAGGCCAGAATCGAGAAGTGTTGTGTTCCCTTGAGATGAACGTATGTAGATCACTTTTCACGGTTCCTTTCTGGGCCTTGAATTTACGCTCGATCTGTGGTTCAATCATACAACAAGGTTTAGTTTGGACTCACTAGAACTTCCTTGCATTCCCGTTTACAGGCAACATCAGTTCTTCATCCGATATGAGGCTACCGATCTCGACAGCTTTCAGTTCAACAACTTATCATAAAAATAATATTTTTCAATCATAGGAATCAGAGTAAGGGATAATATTACTTAGGGCGAAAATATTTCATTTGTTATGACCAAATATAATATTAATTATGATAAAATATAATATTATTTTTAATAAAATACGATTTAAATTAATATTGATTATAATCGAATATAATATTCGTTACACGTAGACTTAGTATTATCGACAGTACAGTACGTACACATATTCGTACACCTTGTTCCAGATAAGCACGTATACGTGTTATACACACACACACACACACATATATATATATATATATACACATACATACTCAGCATTACCTTTTATACACATATGTTGCCATTTTAACCTACCCATACATTCCGCGACTTCTCCCCGAATTCCCTCGTACAAGAAAGTCTGTTATTATGTTCCGGACCACAATAACCCACTTGCCCTACCAGTTCATCCCGGCATCCATCAGTATATAATATTAAGTTATTAATTAATTATTTTCCTAGAGTAAATCGAGCCTTCGGTTATATTTTAGGTACCTTATGGGATAACCTAATCCTTTATAACCAATGGCTCAGATACTAACTTCCGTCACACCCCGTTGAGCGATTTGCGGAAGCGTAAAACGGAAACGTAACAGACACCTCTGGTATCAACCATATTGTTTATAAAGAAGAATACAAACTAGTTTACAATATTTTACATCAATCTAACTTTGTTACAACTAGGTGATACAAACTAAATCCAGCCCGTTAAGCGGCTTTACTTCTTACTAGCACACGTGCATCAATTCATCCAGCATTGATCACAAGTCAAAAACGTAGCACATTGACTTTCTAATCCAATCCAGTACCTGAAAAACATGTTAAAACGTGTCAACTACAAGTAGTTGGTGAGTTTCACGAGTTTCAAGAAATCAGTTGTGCGTACAGAAATCATTGTTTGTAAATACGCAAGTATGTATGTATGTACGTTCACAAGTACATTTGTTTGTATGTTTATGATGTAATTATGCTAAGCTATAGTGAAGCCTTGACTGTTTGTGCTGCGTGCATCCATTTCCCACGCCCAATCAACCACTGTGGCCCCTTTCCACCCACAACATGCCCCGAGTAGCTATGTCTAACACTACATAGCGTGTTTGTATAATTATAGTCATGTGGAAGCGGCGCTATGTGACACGGCAACCAGGCCGATTCCGTTTGGGGACTATGTGACACAATAGCGCTATGTGACACGGCGCTATTGTGATATCAAACCAATAGTACTATTTACAAGCCACCTGCTCGAAGTTAATCACTGTGTTCTTGGGGACTTTTGTGTGTTAGCACTTAGATAATTCCCATCATCAAACAATTCAGAGTATATAGATATGTATCGACATGTTTTTCACCCCAAAAGTTAGTAAAAACAGTTTTAAAGTAGGGTCACGAAACTCATTGTTTTGTAGGCACTCAGCGAGATCAGCTCGGGGTTCGTTTCATTTGCTATCACTTTGTCCCTAATTAATATTATAATAATATTAATATTTTAATATTATTATAACCTCAATACTAAATTGGGCTGTATAGCTAGTCTGGATATAGCTGTTACATCCAGAAAGTGTTAGTAGGCTTGGATTGTGATGTGGTTCGATGTCTAATACTTAAAACCGAACTTAGCTTAGTTTCCCTGTTTTCCTAGCTGGGCCAAGTTGTTCGTTTATGTGTTCAGAAAACAGTTATGGGGATGTAAGCTTGGTGTTAGGCTATATTTGTGGTTTATGCTTGTATTTTGGGCTTAGGTCGGGTATATTATATGAACTGAGAACTCTATGGTTCTCGATGGGCTTTGGGCTTTTGTTGGGCCAGTGTGCTGGCTATCCTATATATAGATGTCTTTGTATAGGGTTAAGGGTTGTTCGTTCACATGTATTTTTGGCCGTCTAGTATCATAGACGAGTATTGTATTAATAGTGCTTAAGCACCCGACGTTAATAGTAACGTGTGTTTTGAAGCAAATTCTTGGTACTGTGTTTGTGTTCTTGAATCATCCTGTGTTGGAATTCTGCACCAACACCTAGATTTTGATATCATAATTGTAGTGATCCAGATTCGGGACTTAC
This sequence comes from Bidens hawaiensis, assembly GCF_021521415.1. Classification (NCBI taxonomy): domain Eukaryota; kingdom Viridiplantae; phylum Streptophyta; class Magnoliopsida; order Asterales; family Asteraceae; genus Bidens; species Bidens hawaiensis. The sequence goes on from NW_027499345.1 coordinate 3,509, forward strand.
AATTGGTATCAGAGCCTTAGACCTATTCAGGCTCGTTATTGTGATATCAAGGATTCAAGATTTTGATCTTTGGTGGTTGTGGTTGATTTTCCGGTGATACTCTCGTCAGAGAAGGAAAAAGTTTTTTTGAAGTTGATGATTGACCTAATCTTGGTTAAAATTCAAATCCTAGAGATTTCGGGATTTAATTTGTTACCAAAATTATCTGGTCAAAGCATCTTTGGGTTTCCTGGAAGTTCTCGGACAATTTTCATTGTTTTCGGCCAGCATTTGGTCGTTCTCGGTGAAATTTGTTGGTTCTCGACCAAATCTGCCTGTTCTCGACCAAGTTTGTCAGTTCTCGGCTACATCCAAGAGTTCTCTGTTGACTAAGAGTGTTCTCTGTTGACTTCTTAGTTCTCGGTCAATATTGTTCTCGGTATCTTTTCTCGGCTGTCATTAGTTCTCGGTCAACTTTTATTTGGACCTGACACTTGGACTAGGACTATAGAACTTCCTGGACTAAAATTAATCTTAAATTAAAATAAAATAGAACAGTTAACCAACAGCAATACGTCATCAAATGCTATACTTCATCAAGTACTAGATTCCATAATGGGGACAACAACTCGTGTACCTCGTCTATTGTCTCATGAGGGTTTCAGTGAGTGGAAATTTCGATTCGAGAAGTATGTTAAAATGAAATATGCTAAGATCTGGAGAAGCATTGTTAGAGGACCCCAAATCATCACGTATCAACGTGAGAATTCAACTGAGGTTGTTGTGAAGCCGGTTGCACAGTATGATGATGATGATTTTGCCAAAGTTGAAGAGGATGAAAAGGCCCTATCAACTTTAACCATGTCACTTTCACCTGAGATTGCCCTTGGTTTTAGAGAACTTCAATCTGCTAAGGAACTATGGGAGGCATTAATCGAGGTGTATGAGGTAAACTAAGATATGAAAAGGAGTCGCCAAGACTTGCTGCGACAAAAGTTCAGCATGTTTAACCATGTTCTGGGGGAGTCATTGGAAACTCAACTCTAAAGGTTCATATCTCTAGTGACTGAAATGAGATCTGCTAGTATTTATCTAGCAACTTCAGAGATAAACAACAAACTGGTGAACTCATTGCCAAAGAATTGGGATATGAATGTTGCTGTTATCAAGAAAACAAAAGATCTCAACAGAATGTCTATCTCGGAGATGATGGCTACTATCAAGGCATGTGACATGGACGACAAGCAACGTGCAATAAATCATGCGAAAGTGCAGCTGGTTACAACATTGCTTCCAACAATGCTCTTATTTCTCAAGATAGTTTTTCTATGTTCAAGGCCACTCAGCAACCTCCAACCCAAGGAAACTTTCAGATGTTTAAGTCCACTCAAGGCCAGTCTTCCTCTACTCCGCCTCAACAAGCTCCAGTTTTCTTCACCAAGTCTGCACAACCTTCATCTGCTGGCGCTGCTCAAGGTCAGAACTCAAGCCAGCTTCCCTCCATTCCGAAAGAGACTCAGGAGAACATAGCTCTAATGGCAGGGTTCATGAACTGCTATAATGCATTTCTAGCTGGAGACTTGGTTCAACCAGTTGTGGCTGCTGAACTCGATCAGATTCACCCTGATGATGTTGAGGAAATGGATATTGCTTGGCAAATCGCCATGGCAGTGTTTCATGCCAAGAAATTCACTAAGAGGACTGGTGAAAACAATTGGAACATGCCTAATAATCAGAATGTGGGTTTTAACAAGAAAACTCCGAGATGCTATAACTGTCACGAGCCGGGTCATTTTGCTCGTGAATGTACTAACCCAGTGAAGGAAGGAAACACAGAAAGGGCGCTGGTTCTAGTGGGTAACGCTAGGGGAGATGTTGGTGAGAGTTCGGGAAATGGTGAAAGGGGATTGATTGCTCAACAGTTCTCTTGGCAAGATCAGATGGCTGCTCTCAACATTGGAAATCAGACCGCAAATTTTGCAAATGTTGAAGACATTGAAGAGGAAAACGCTGCTGAGGAGCAAGTCAAGGAACTTCAATTCGCATTCATGGCGTTCACTCCCTCCAGCTCATCTGAGGTAAGCTTTCAACCATGTTCTCTAGATTGTGTTGATAAAATCAACTTATATAAACTTCATAATGATAACTTGATCAGAGACATGGAAAGAGTAAAATCAGAAAACTTTAAACTTAAGAAAAATGAAAAATCCTTATTAGATAAAATAGAAGCATATAAAAAGGATCTCTCTAAGCTTAAGTCTGAATTCAGTATAAAGTGTTGTCACCACCTAGATGCCAAGCAGGAAATTGCTGAATTAACTGCTAAACTGGAAGCCTCCAAATTGGAAATTTTGAACTTAAATGCTAAGTTTGAAAGAGCTGAACTTGATTTTAAAAAATTCGAGGCTTCCAGTAAAGTAGTAAATTCAATGATTGATAATCAATTATGGTGGAAGGAAAAGGAAGGTGAGGGATTAGGGTACAGCCAGGTACCCCCACCTTACAATAACAACTATGTTCAAATTCCTGTCACCAAAGAACAGGAAGAAAAGGTACAGAACATGAAGTATGGTATACGTGATAAGATTGACAAATCTGAACATGTGAATGCATCCACTTCAGGAGTGAACGATTCTAACGTGTTTGCTTCATGTGCAGAAAAAGTAACTGTCAGGGAATGGACTGATGCAGATGACGACCCTTGTTTTGAATTTAATAATGACATTATCTCTGATGTTCCTTTAAAACTGCCTGCTTTAAATTCTGTTATTCCGACTGTTTGTGTTGGCTCTATTTTAAAGAGCAAGGATTTTTGTGTGGTTGATTCGGTAAATAGTTTGAATTCTGACAATGTGGTACCAAATAAAATTCAAAATTCAAAATCCAACAAATATTTACCACCTAAATTTATTAAAGAGGGATGCTCTAATTACTAACAAGGTGATAAGCTGAATAATGTGAATAATGAAAAAGGGGGCCATCGCAATTTTCAGCAAACTGGTCCACACAACCAGTCCAGACGAGGAATTGCCCAAAGTGATTTCTACATAAAACGTCAAACTTGTTTTAATTGTGGCACTCCTGGTCATATTGCCAGAAATTGTCCACATCATCAATATATTCCATATTATGGATATTATTAGAGGAATATGCCCTCTATGCCTTACAATTCACACAGGCAAAGATTCAGGCATTATCCGGCTAATCCCTCTGACGATGATTGGAAACGAAACAAATCTGGCAGGTTTAGTTCTCATCAGACCAAGCGTAACATGTTTCGAAAAAAGGTTAGAAAAGGTGATTCGGTTTCAAAAGTGAACATAAATTCTAAGCCAAACGGGTGGAAAAGGCAAGCTCGACTTCTTCCAACCCCAAAACACCGGAGGTTACGACAACCATTCGTACATATGATGCAAAATCATACAATGGTAGACACAAATGGTTGCCTAAATCTCCAGCAAAGGAATCTGAAAAATCCACATTTGATGATAAAAGGGACATGTCGTGGCAACCCGTGATAACCTTAAATGCATCAGGGTCACCCAGTGTAACTATGGACTGGGTACCAAAATCTAACTAATCTCACGCTTTGTGCAGGGACAGCTATGCAAGAATATCATCAGACCTTGGTATGTTGATAGTGGCTGTTCCTGGCACATGACAGGAGACATTTCCCAACTACACGACATTCAAACCTTTAACGGTGGGTATGTGTCCTTTGCAGGAGGAGAAAAGGGAAAGATCACACAGAAGGGTACTGTACGTAACGGTGTTCTAAAATTTGAAAATGTTAATTTCGTTCTTGAATTGAAGCACAGTTTGTTGAACGTGTCACAAATCTGTGACAAAGGGTTTTCAACTCACTTTACTAAGAAAGAATGTTTGGTTTTAAAACCTGGTATCATTATACCAGAAGACTGGATTCTTGTTCGATCACAACGAAAAGATAATGCTTATGTGATGACATGAACAAAAATGTTCCTGATGAAATAACATGCTTGTTTTCAAAAGTGTCGGAACACAATGCTATGCTTTGGGATCGTCGTCTTGGTCATGCTAATACTAAAAATTTAAATCGTCTTGCTAAAAATGATTTGGTCCGTGGCTTACCCATTAAAGATTTTGTTACTATTGAAAAATGTGTGGCTTGTGCCTTAGGTAAACATCATCGAAAAACTCATAAACCAAAATTGATCAACACCATCTCATCAGTTTTTCAATTGCTACATATGGATCTTTTTGGTCCAGTGCATGTTTTGAGTCTTTCACGCAGCTCTTATTGTCTTGTTATTACTAATGACTACTCACATTTTACTTGGGTGTTTTTCTTGTCGAATAAGAGTGAAACTGCAGATTTGATCAAAAGGTTTATTGTGCTCATGGAGAACCAACTGAACTTGAAGCTGAAGGGAAAACGCTGTGATAATGGTACAGAATTTAAGAATGCATCATTAAATTATTTCTGTTCAGAGAGGGGAGTGCTTCATCAATATAGTTCAGCACACTGACACCATAACAAAATGGTGTGGCTGAAAGAAGAAACCGAACTCTTATTGAAGCGGCAAGGACGATGTTGTATGATTCTAAGCTGCCATTATTTTTCTGGGCAGAAGCTATTAATACGGCCTGTTGTGTTCAGAATCAGGTGATAATCAACAAATCACAAATGAAGACTCCTTATGAGATTGTCTATGGACATAATCCTAATGTCGCGCACTTCAGGGCTTTTGGTTGCCTATGCACTCTACTCAACCTCGAGTCTACTCCGAAATTTGGGGCCAAAGCTGATGATTGCTACTTTGTTGGGTATGCGGGCCATACTGTTTACAGGGTCTACAACAAGTCTACCAAAAAATTCTAGAATCTTATGATGTTCGTTGGTTGGAAGAAAACGAGACTGATGCTCGTGTTGGTTCAGATGGCTATTCGATTATAATGAACTCTTCAAACCGTTCAATGTGTTTCCGGTCATCAACACAGACCCTTCAGGCAACACTACAGTGGATGCTGAGAAAGATGACTCACATGCAGTAACCTACATCTCTCCACTCCTGGATGATGATGTCCCAGAACCAGTCAATGATGACAAACCCGCATCTGTTTCTTAGCCGAAAACAGTTCTAGAAAATGAATATTCGCAAAGTTCGTCTGAAGATACCACGACAGTTGAGGGGGAGAGTCCTATTCATCAGACTTTCGGGAGCACACTATTTCCCGATGTCATTCCAAATGAATATGTCGCCCGCACTTCGTACTCAAATAGTACATTGACCTCCGGATGGAAGAACCCCCGTGCTGACATTGACGTGAATTTATCAAACCTGAACTCTACTAGTGATGTTTCCGATCAATTACTTCCTTCAAGAATTCAGAAAGATCATCCAATTGAGAACGTCATAGGTCCTCTTGAAACGGGCTTGTCCACCAGAAGTCAAATTGGAAATATAAACAGTTGTTTGTTTTCCTGTTTCATATCTCAGATAGAGCCAAAGATTGTGGAATGACCCTCCAGGAACCCAGTTGGGTAGACGCTATGCATGAAGAGTTAAATCAGTTTGATAAGTTGAAAGTTTGGAGATTGGTTGAGTTACCGGAGGGAAAGAAAGCAGTTGATACTAGGTGGGTGTTCCGAAATAAGCAAGATGACATCGGGGTTATTGTTTGAAACAAGGCTCGATTGGTAGTTCTAGGGTTTCGTCAAGTTGAAGGGTTGGATTACACTGAGGTTTATGCTCCAGTGGCTAGACTTGAAGCCATCAGAATTTTTTTGGCCTACGCTTCATTTATGGGGTTCACAGTGTATCAAATGGACGTTAAGACTGCATTTCTGTATGGCGAGGTCAAGGAAGAGATATATGTGGAACAGCCACCGGGTTTTACTGATTCCAAGAAGCCAAATCATGTTTACAAGTTAGACAAGGCATTGTATGGGCTTCATCAGGCTCCTTGAGCATGGTATGCTACATTGACAGCACATCTTCTAGATCATGACTACAAGCGAGGAACCATTGATCAAACCTTGTTCCGCAAAACTGTCGGAAAAGATTTGATCTTAGTCCAGATCTATGTAGACGACATTATTTTTGGATCCACCAGTGCTGAATTGTGTACAGAATTTGAAGAAGTTATGAAGAAAAGATTTGAGATGAGTTCGTTGGGTGAGATGACAACATTTTTGGGGTTACAGGTTTGCCAAAGTTCTGCGGGAATTTTGCTGCATCAAGGAAAGAATGTTGAGGATATGCTCACAAAGTTTGAGTTTCAAGACTCCAAGAGTGCTAACACTCCCATGGCGGAAAGGCCTTTACTGTCATCTGATCCGGAAGGGAGTCCCGTAGATCAAACATACTATCGATCAATGATCGGGTCTCTAATGTACCTCACCGCCAGCCGACCTCGTGTTTGCAGTCTGTCAGTGTGCTCGTTTCCAGGCTAATCCTAAACTCTCTCATTTAATTGCTATTAAACGTATTTTTAGATATCTGAAGGGACAACCGAAGTTAGGTCTTTGGTATCCCAAACAATCAGAATTTGATCTTTATGCTTTTGCTGATAGCAATTATGGTGGAGATGATATTGACAGGAAATCCACATCTGTCGGATGCCAGTTCTTAGGAGATCGTCTCATTTCATGGCAGTGTAAGAAACAACAAACGGTGTCCACTTCGACCGCCGAGGCGGAGTATGTTGCTGCATCAGCTTGCTGTTCTCAGGTTATCTGGATGCAAAACCAGCTGCTGGATTATGGTTTGGAATTTCTTGATACTCCCATTTTTGTGATAATGATGCTGCCATTGCAATTGTTAAGAATCCAGTTCAACATTCTAAAACCAAGCACATCGATATTAAAATTCATTTTATTCGTGACTGTTATGACCGAAAATTGATTCACCTTGAACAAGTTCACACTGATAATAATGTGGCGGACTTATTTACAAAACCGGTCGGAACAGCCAAATTTAATGTGCTTGTGAGTTTTCTTAACATGCTTCGTTTCGAGAATTGAGTCTTTTTGAGTGTAAACTCGTACATATCTTCTTAATCTGGACAATTTTAGGGGGAGAAAAATCAAAAAGCCAAAAATAGTGTGTGTGCGTGAATAATTAAAAAAAATTGTGTGTGTAAGTTTCATTTTCGCTTAAAATTATGTCGGTTGCTTAAGTTTGAAGAACATATACTTGTATATGTTTGGTCCGGTGATCTACTTGTAGAGTCACAAAGGATAGCCATTTGTCTAAAGACTGAAAGCATCTGAGGCGATTGTGATATGTTTTGTGTTTTGAATTCTTTCACTTAAAATTATGTCGGTAACTCTAAGTTGGAAGGACATGTATTTTCATATGTGTTTGGTCCTGTTAACCATTTGTGGACATACGGGGTAGCCATTTACCTGAAACCTAATAGTGACCGGGGTGATCGAGTCTCAAACTGTCTTTAGGGAAATGATATTATTATTCAGCTAAAAGCTTTTCAGATAGCTTAAAGTATTTTTAAATGAAAATTGGTTCAACCTTTGATTTTGAATGCCTAACGTGCGAAGTTATTAGGCTAAAACGGCTTTTGATTAGTTATTGATGTGTGTGGAAGCTTTTCATGATAATTAAAAGTTTGAAGTGATATAAACTAAATATGCTAAACTTGTTGTGGAGAGACATTTTGAAGATATTTGCATGTCTCTAGATACATCTCTCCGAATGATAGGCAGAAAAGCAAGTACCCAGTCATACACGAGCCCATCAGTATCTTGATCACCAAAAAAAAAGGGAGAAAAATTTTATAATTTATCATTAAAATTGTTTTCTAAAAGCTTAAAGGGGTCTCAGGGAACTACAGGGGTGGGGCACTAAAATAAGTCCTAAACACCCTGAATGTAAGGCTTGTAAGTCCAGATGGCATGTAAGTCCAACGTTCAACCTTAAAGCTTAAAATCGTTTTGTACAAAGAAAAGTATTTTGATCAAGTATTAGGAGGTTGGAGTCAAATTGGGGTGATCTGGGGAAAGCCAAATATGCCTTGAGAATAGATAAGGGGCATCAGAGGTCCATAAGTGATGTCCATGTAAGTCTTATGCCTAATCGAATCTAATCATATCACTAATGCAATGAAAATCATGAAAATTACCTGCTATCAACATTTTCACTATGTCACAATAAGGCTGAAAATGAATCATTATGAAAGTACCTTAATCAATATGATCTCTTGTTCGGATCTTTTCATAAAAGGGTGGTTCATTTTAAATAGCTGAAATTTGATCCCAATATATGTTGATTTTCTAAAGACTGGATAGGTAAATTCTGTTTTAGTTTTTATTTTATTTTTTTATTTTACTCTTATTTTTCTGTTTATTTTGTTTTTACCTCAAATCTATTCGTGTCTAAACAATTGTTTTAAGAAATCGTTTTCACATGCATTGGGTTATTTTTTTCCAAAGTGCACTAAGCTGTTCTGGGTTGAACATGATCTCTGAGTTCTCGGCTCTGTCATTCTTGGTCCTAGTTGCTTGTGATGATGATGTTCTCGGCCGTTTCTCGTTCTCGGCCAGATTTGAGAGTTCTCTGCCTTCAGTGAATGGTTCTCGGCCACATGTTTTCTGTAAACAACTGTTCTCGGCCTAGTTTGATGTGACCAGGTGGTCTATAAAGGCACTTATTACTCTTGAAAATTACAACTTCTTTTATCTTCTAAAAGCTTCTTTCATTCTAACCATCAAATCTTTCACCTATCTCGCCGCCTTACTTCTCTTCTTGTCCCCTTGAGATTCTCAAGTAAATTTCTTTAAATAGGAAGAACTTCATTATGGTTGAGAGGTTGTTAGTGATTATTTGATTTTTTTTGATTCATCGTTTTAGACAGTTTGTTTGCTTTCTGTTGAAGTTACTGATGGTTGGTTTAGTCATTGATTGTAGTTACAGGTTTGGTCATTAATGGTGATTGGTGGCATGTTGAAGATGATAAACAGTGCTCTGAGGTTTTTGGCATGGATTGACAAGATTCTTCTTGTCAATCAGAGTGATCTTCGTTTTGAAGAGTTTTTGAAGCATTCTCGGTCAAACCTTGATCGAGGATTTGTTGGTTCTACCAAAGATGCATCGTACTTGACTTTTCTGAGTCAATCAAGCCTAATATTCGTTGCTATTCATGATAACAAACATCATGCTTATCTATTTCATATGGATAGTGGTTTGACCTGTGCTGGTTTCCTAGCCAGGTCTTAAATTAAAGCACTAAATATGACACTAAACCTCCAAGTGTCTATTTGGAAGCCACGATATATACGCCGAATGGCCTAAATAAAAGTATAGATGGACGATGATTGTCTACCGCCAAAGCAGTTTTAATCAAGCAATAAACCAAAAGGGGAGAATGTTGGGCTATATTTGTGATTTATGCTTGTATTTTGGGCTTAGGTCGGGTATATTATGTAAACCAAGAACTCTATGGTTCTCGGTGGGCTTTGGGCTTTTGTTAGGCCAGTGTGCTGGCTATCCTATATATAGATGTCTTTGTATAGGGTTAATGGTTGTTCGTTCACTTGTACTTTTGGCCGTCTAGTATCATAGACGAGTATTGTATTAATAGTGCTTAAGCACCCGACGTTAATATTAACGTGTGTTTTGAAGCAAATTCTTGGTACTGTGTTTGTGTTGTTGAATCATCCTGTGTTGGAATTCCGCACCAACACCTAGATTGTTGATACCATAATTGTAATGATCCAGATTATGGACTTCCACTTGGGTACACGTGTTGGTCGATAAAATGATTAAGTTATAAAGAAAGATCACCCATTGGGGTTCCGGATTCGCTATGGGGCCCGTTTCCGTTTATTCAGTTTCATTTGAGAAGAAACGCGCACAATCTTTCCAGATTGTCCAATTTTCTCATAAAAAGGTTTGTTTTTACATAATTAATCCAAAAATATGATTTTTGATCACTCTTGGTGTTCTGATATTCCCGCAGGTTCGTTAATCGCAAACTTGCCGGTTTTTATCAGAATTGAATTTGTTTAATTTTCAAATTAGTATAATTAATTAACCGTTAATCATCAAATTATGAGAATTTAGTCACTTATCAAATATAATATGTATATTTTTATAAAAATATTTTTGGACTTATTTACTGATTTATTAATTTATAAAAATTTATTTTATCAGCTATATTTAGCCTGAAAATCGTTCGTTTATTCCAAACGATTTCCAAAAATTCCAAAAAAATTCCTGGATGTTCAAATTATATCCTAAAACCATCTTTATCAATTCCAGAATGTAACAACCTTGTTCAATATTCTTTTTTGGCCAAATTCGACTATAAAACATACTTAGGCTTCTCCAAATGCTCCAAAATTACATATGTGATCAAAATATACCAAACCTGAGTTCCCCAAAAATGTTCATAATTTTTCAAGCATGTTAACTATATTTCCCAATTAAACGTCCCAATTCGATAATAAATTCTCAAATATTCTCGGATGGTCGAAAAATTACCAAATTTGGACAGGGACTTAATGATATGATCCCTGATGTCCCTGAAAAATTTCAAGACTCAACAATATGCACATCTCAACCTTAACCTAAACAGCCCGTAATCGCGTGTTTCAGTATTACCTTAGCAGGTTTGGCTCATTTTCGCCTTTTAATCAAGGTTTAAAGCTCTTGTGCTTTTATGAAGGCTAGATATAAGTCCTATATCACAAACCAAGCAAATTTCATCAACATAACAACCCTTTAACTTAGGGTTTCGGCTAGGGTGTAAAAACGAACTTTTGAACCGTAAAAATGCCGTTTCAACCCTCTAATCCGTGTTTATGGCCAAAAAAAACTATCAAACCAGGTTCCTTACAATTTTTATGATTAAAAAATGTTTATGGATACTTTTTAGGATATTTACATGGTTAGGAATGATTTTTGACAATTAAATCATGTTTTTATTATATTAAATATGATTAAAACTTGTTAAACATGATGAAATTAATGGAAATTACCTAGGGTTTTGAAAGCTTGTTGAAGAAGATGAAGTTCCAAAGATTTTTTCCCAAATTTTGATGTTATAAAATATCTCTAAGTATTATATATTTTAAATATACTAATTAATAATAATATAAAGTGCTTTTAGTCCACTTTGTTGGGCTTGGGTTTGTTGGGCCCCCTTTTGGGCCTCTTTGGCCCACTTTTCTTGATTTACATACCCGAACGTGAAATACCGAGTCCAACTTTATTTTGGGTTCGGTTTTTGACGCGAAAAACATATCGGGTGCGTCAAACAGTGCGAAAACGAGTGTTTTTCGGCTATTTTGTGTAAATTTATAAAAACATACTACACGCCTGTAAAAATCGAAAATATTTTCATGGATTGCTTAAAACATTCCCAATAAGTGTTTTATAAATATTTTTTGGCTTAACGCATTATATAATGCTTGGTTTGTAACTATCTTTCGCGTTTAAATCTATAGCGTGGAGTTAAACGAGCATGTTTTCGTTTAACTTGTTTGCTATCAAACTAAGGCCATAATACTAATATATTAGCTTATCTTAATAGTATATCACTTATAGATGGCCCCCCGGGATATCTGGGTCATAACCAGACCCGTTCGGTTAATCGTTCGATCGTTACGTAATAAGCGTTTAATCGTTAAATCGGTAACTGTATATTAGGGTGTTCCTAGTTTTGGCTCAAATGTCACATTCTCCCCCCGTTAGAAAATTTCATCCCCGAAATTCGATTATGCCAACTTTACGCTCCTTAGGGACTACCAGGAGTATTTGTTTTCGTTTTCAAATATATATAATTTCCCGTTAAGGCATTTTACCGAACTTTAACCATTGAAATTTTGTTGAGTCGTAACTGTTTGACTTTCCCGCCTGTTAGTTTTACGGGTTCTTTACAAAATTTAGTTATGTGTGACTTTCCAAGTGGTACTATCTTCGCCTCGTCAATAAGGCACTTGGTTGTTTCGGCATATAAGAAATTTATCCGTAGAATTAAAATCGAGAGTGGGCTCGATTGTTGAGATAGTTTATTCATTATGTTACGGGTTTAATTTTTGAGATAACCTTGTACAGTTCTATGTATGTTGATGTCAACATATCAGTTTCCTCAACTCGAATAACACTTTTCAAAGGTTAACAATTCATTACGTACATCGGTATAGTTCTTTTATTAGTCTTATACGGCTTTCAGTTTGTTTTTGAATCTTACGAGCCTAATCAGTGGTTTCCGGAATCAAATCAGATTTTGCAATTTAAATGTTGCCAATTTTCAAACTAATAAAAGGTATGTCATAAAAGCAGGAAAGTTGTACACTATGCCCATAACTGTAGAACTATTATGAATATTATAAACCAACTGACCCAACTTTAGTAATCACAACTACCTCGGCCCTAATCGATCCGACAACAAACAACTCACCAAAACCAACCCATAATAAGTTGTTATGCTTGCTCTGAGTGTGGCAGTATGGGGCACGTCAAGAAAGACTGCCCTTGTTTGAATCGAGTTGCAATAAGAAGACAAAATCAAGAACCAGCATCGATGTCCATCCCGACTTGAGGTCGTGTATTGCGATTAAATCAGATAAGGTAAGCACAGTAACGGGTACATTCTAATTCTAGTATACTTTAGTTTTATTTAATGCGGGCACTGATAGATGTATCGTTTCTACAAATCTTTACCTTGGAAACATATACCGGGTAGTAAAATAATAAATTCTTATATTATAGAACCCACTAAAGGTAAAACTATAACCGTTACCTATACTGTTCAAAACTACCCTCTCAACCTAAACAACTAGCTATTCCCAGTCGATGCACTCCCGGTGGAAGTGAGGAGTCGTTATGTAATAGTCAGTATGGACTAGTTAATTAAGCTCAAACGGAGGTTACATATGGTGACTGGGTGGAATTGTTAACAATCATAACTATGAAAACTTAAGAAATTCCTTACTATAAGAACCGAAACTTGAACTTCAAACTTTTATAGTCTCAATAACCGGGTGATGAACGAAGAAAAGTCAGGCCAGATGTTCGGTTAGACTGAGTAGTAGTATAAAGATGTAAAGGAAATTTATGGAGGAACTGGTATGTAAAAGATCATAGGCGCATGTGTTATAAAGATGTGCACCATAATAAATTAAGGTGGAATATTAAAAATCCTCGAGGACGTTACAACAGTTTGAAATACCCCATTGAAAAGGGGGAACAAACTACAATGGACATCTTAACACGCTCCTAAAATATCCCGAGAAAGCAATGCAAACTAAATGATAGTTCCCTGACTGATCCACTCCGAATACTTTCTTCCGATTTATGACAATTACCCTAACTGAAAAACTCACCTTAATCGTATCTCGACGTATTGAGAAAACCACTTCACGTATTATTCTTGGCGGGTTATGTATGAAACTTTAGATTCCGACTCGACCTGAGCACGGTCTATCTCCCTCTAACAAACAATCAAACCAAATAAACCATTCAAACATTAGAGGAAAGTGAGACCGGGAATTTCAACCCTCGTACATTAATAGTCATCGTAATATATGCAAACGGCTATATACTACATTATACGAGCAAGAATGTAACTCGCCACCTTATTAAATTAAAAATCAGTGACACCTAAAATACAAAAGCCGAATTTATTTTGGGAGCCAACGATAAAGCTCGCAATATTAAAAACAGACGGTCAGCTGCCTAAGGCTCACAAGAGGACTAGAACGATATACGTGGAAATTGATGATTTTTGAAAGGTGAAGTTGAGTTGATGAAATTGATAAGTTAACTTCAAAATACATGGAGTCATACAAAATTGCCTCGAAGGTTAACCCCGTAGCGTATTAAACAAAATTATTTCACCCCCGATATTTTATATATATCGAATCAGAACAGGTGCCTTGCTGACGGCGCGGAATTAACACCATTTGAAAACTTTTATACAGCTAAATTCTATTAAGGGACTCGTGACAATGTTGAGCGGGGGAAATCAAATAGTTACGACAAAATAAAATCTTATTGAATAAAATTCGGTGGAATCCACAACGGGGAATCAAACGCGTTCGGGATCAGAAAGAACTTATTCTGAAACAAATGCTTATAACTTTTCCTTAAAAGGACGTAATTAGTATATTGAATGTCGGGGTTGAAATTTCTTAACTGGGGGAGAATGTGACATTCGTGACAAAACCGGATACACCTTAGTACTTACAAACTCGAATAAGCGTTTAACCGCTTATTGCGTAATGAACAAACAAATAACCGAACGGGTCTGATTATGACCTGGATATCCCGGGGGGGCACCTATAAGTGATATATGTCTATTATAAGCCAACATATTGATATTAAGGCCTTAGTATGATAGAAAACTAGTTAAACGAAAACATGCTCGTTTAACTACATGCTATGGATTTAAACGTGAAAGATGGTTCCGAAACAAGCATTGTATCATCCGTTAGGCCGAAAAAGACTTACCAAACATTTATTCGGAATGTTTTAGGCAATCCATGAAAATATTTTCGATTTTTACAAACGAATAGTATGTTTTCCTAAATTTACACAAAAATGGACGAAAAAGACTCGTTTTTGCGCCGTTTGTCGAACCTGATCTATTTATCTCGCCAAAAACTGAACCCGAAAAAACTTAGCTCGGGATTTCACGTTCGGGCACGCAAAACGAGACTAACGGGCCAAAATTGGGCCCAACAGGCCCAGCCCGCCAAAGTGGACTTATTTTCTCCCTAGACCTTTTGTTTTATATATTAACTATTAGAGATATTTTTACCATATTTTCTTACAATTTCTGGAGTTTCTTGCTGTTCTTACAAAGCACAACCCAAAACCCTGGTAATCTTCTTCAAATTAATCAATTTTTCAACTTGTTAATCATGTTTAATCATATATAAACAAAGTTTGATTGCCAAAAATCATTCCTAACCATGCAAAAATATTAAAAATGGTCCAAAAATATGTTTTGATCACACACATAGTTAGGAATCAGAATCATACTCTTTTTGGTCATAAACACGGATGAGAGGGTTTAAACGAAGTTTTTACGGTTCAAAAGTTTGGTTTAGAATCCTAACCGAAACCCTCATGGTTGGTCTCTTGATGATACATGCTTGGTTTGTGATATAGGACCTGTACCTAGCTTATATAGAAGCACAAGAACCCGGAAACTGGATTAGGAAAGCGAAAACGAGCAAAAACCGCAAAGATAATGCAGAAATGCTCGATTACGAGCTGTTTAGGTTAAGGTTGTGATGTTTATATTGTTAGGTCATGAAATTTGGGGTTATTTGGTAAACCCTAAGTATGTTTTGTGCGTTCGCATCTATTTGAATTTTCAAGGTCGTTTTCGCTTGAAAATGATATTTGGCAAGATTGTTAGCTTCTGGAATTGCTACGGGTTATTTTGAGAATGTTTTGGTTACTCAGGAATTTTGGCATATTTTTCAGAAATCATTTGGTATAAACGGATGATTTTCTGGCTAAATATAGCATATAAAATTATTTTTTATGAATTTATAAATCAGTAAATAAATCCAGAAATATTTTTATAAAATATACATATTTTATTTGATAAGTTTCTAAATTTTCATGATCTAATGATTAATGGATAATTAATTATGCTAATTTGAAGATTAAACAAATTCAATTCTGACGAAAACCGGCAAGTTTGTGATTAACAAACCTGTTGGAATATCAGAACATCAAAAATGATCAAGAAGCATTTTTTCAGATTAGTTATGTAAAAGCTACTTTCTATGAGAAATCCGGACAATTTGGATATATTGTACGCGTTTTTCTCCGAATCAAACTGAATAAACGGAAACGAGCCCTGTAGCGAATCCAGACCCCTAATGTGTGATCTTTCTTTATAACTTAATCATTTTATCAACCAACACGTTTACCAAGCTTACATCCCCATAACTGTTTTATGAAACCATGAGTTTCATGACCCCTCTTTTCAAACTGTTTACGAACTTTTCGGGGTGAAAAACATATTTATATATGTTATCTACCTAGAAACGTTTAGGATAAGAATTATCTGAATGTTTACATACAAAAAGTCCCTACAAACATAACGATTGATTACGTGCGAATGAATGGTGAATAGTATTCTTGAATGACAAATTAAGTGAATATGGTACAAATACCAATACATAATGAAATTACACGTGATAGCACGTTTATACAAATATGTTGTGTACTGTTAAAAATAACGTGGTTTGTAACGGCCATGGGTGGATAACGTGGTCTGTAACTACCATGGGTGAATAACGTGGTCTGTAGCGGTCATAGGTGAAAAACGTGGTCTGTAACGGTCATGGGTGAATAACGTGGTCTGTTTTTGCCATGGGGCTATTATGGGCGGAAGGGGTCCACAATAGTACCAAACTAAAGTTGAGTATGGCCTATGAGCCAAGTTCTGCTGCAACTTAGTAAACTAAAGTTGAGTATGGCCTATGAGCTAAGTTCTGCTGCAACTAAACAAACTAACTTGATTATGACATGAATGTTAAGAAAAGATTGTGATTACGCTTATTGTGGGCGGATGGGGAGCCACAGTGTTTGGTAATACGTGATAAATACTATATATGTATGTGTCTCTATATACATGCTATGTGAATATGCATAGGAAGTACTATGTGTAGAAAATACTAATTATTGTGTGTACACTGTGTAATATTTGAGTTTACGTGGAATGATTGTGGGTGGAAGGGGGGCCATAGTGGTTGATGTTACGAGGAACTGTTGTGGGCGAAAGGGGGGCCACAGTGGTTGATTTTATGTGGAACCGTTGTGGGCAGAAGGGGGGCCACAGTGGTTGATTAAACATGAAAAATGGAAACATGCAATACGAACATATAGTCACGATTTTATCGTGATTTTGAACTCATATTATAAACTTACATGTGTGCATGTGTACACACAAGGATACGACTGTACATATATATGTTGGACTCGTTATGCCCAAGACACATATTATTATTGATGTGGCTAGTATGTCATGATCCAAGTCGGGTCATACCCAATAACAAGCTAGACAAACACCTACAATATTTGTTTATATATGATATGATCATAACAAATAAATATTAACACTTGAGTTATTTGGAAAGGGGTTTCTAAATACAATCTACTTGTGAAATAAATAAATCATATGGATGATTTATACTTTGAGAGAAAGCATTCCATATTGTTACTTAAGATGGTTAAGTAACAATATACCTAGCATGTCACATGCAATGTGTTATATTTATAATTGTATAAGTTATAACACATTATGGATATGTATAAATATAGAAACCTTGAAAAATAATAAAAATATAAAAGGGAAAGAAAGGGCCCCCCCCCCCTCTCTCTCTCTCTTAATCTCCTTATTATTTTATTATTATCTTTCAAGTAAGTGGAGGCATGCAATAAGTTCCATTGGTGGACTTGGGTGGTGAGGATTTTGAAAGACTTCATTCTTTCTTTCTCTCATTTTCTCTCTAACACACATAAGTAACACAAGAAATAGAGGAAAAATCATCTCAACTCTTCTTTCTCTCTTGGTGATTTCGGCCAAAGGAAAGAGCAAGAAGGAGGTGCTTTCAAGTGTAAAATCCTAGCTAATCAAGGTGTATTGTCGGAGGCTTGGGGTACGCAAGCTTGAGGACCTTCCCTTTGAAGTTCTTGCCTTCCAACCATCCTCTCCTTCACCCGGATTTGATTCTCTTGAAAGGTATCTTAACATGCATGGACTTATAGTGACAGGCATGTGTTTGATAGTGTGTATTTCGTATTTGGATCCGGGCTTGGGTTTTGCATGTGTAAAATAGGTTTTATACATATCAAATTAACAAAATTTAAAACTTATTTCCACTGCGTTTTTGATAAAATTGGGATTTTATCACTTTGATAATCTTGTTAAAATCCAAAAATGGCATCAAGAGCTGCTTATACAGATGCATGCTTCATTAGACCCAAATTATTTTCGGGTTTATGGTGGGGTTTACCATATGGCCAAAAATTTTGGGGGTTTTGGTTACCCCATGGTTTTTCAAGGTTATACTTTACACGCATGTGATAATCTTGAAAAACTAAGTCATTTGGATGATTTATTGTGTTGTTTGGACAAAACCCGGAACTTTCGGTTTTGTCAAGTTTGGCCAAAAGTTTCAAGGGGTAAAGGGGAACCATTTTAGGTCTTGTATTATTGCATATATGGATATGTATTGGATGTTCATAACCTAGCCATGGCCTTGTGTTTGGTTGAATGTTTGTGTTGATTGTTTGTTCATTCGATATGGTTGTAATATTTATTTGGGTTTGTAATCTATTTATTCATTTCAATTGGTTTGTAATAATAAGTAGATTAGGAGCATTTCTTTTACTAGAAAAAATGTAATAGGATATGTTTTGTAAAAGAAGATGCAAGGAAGAGAGCCCAAATAAAATGATGGATACCACAACACGGGGGTGAACACTTGGAGCATTTGGATGCGAGATCAAGTGAGAGTTCACCGACACAAGCTCATGTCCTTATGAGTCCCTTAGGAGAGACTTTTTGACACACTTGTCTTCGGTCAACAAGTGCGGTCAACGTTAGGAGGCTATGGTTATGAACTTGTGGTTGTATATGTTTTATGCTTGCATGGTTGATTTACTTTTGTTTGTGTTATTGCAATGTGGTTTGCTAACAAGTTAAAATCAACTAGCATAAAATTGGTTCCTTAGAAATCGTTAGGTAATAAAAATTGGTTTTATTTAAGACTAATGATTTCATAATAAAATGGGTTTTATTAAATAGGAACTTTGAAAAATGGGTTTTTCAACTAAGTACCATACATTTGAATGCATGCAAATGAAAGGTACATAAAATATTTTCCAATCTAGAATTTTGAAAACGAAAATCTCTTTTTAAAATAAGTTGAACACCATCCTTCTATACAACACTCGAATCACTTGGGAACTCGGTGTGGGATAAAGGTCACCTAACCGCGTTAGAGGAAACTTGTGAGTTGAGGTGGGTTTGCCATATTTGTGGGATAAAGGTCACCTAACCACTTGTATATGTAAACTCACACGTGTGTGTAAGTAGGATGACTTAAATTGGAAACCATGTGAATAGGGTCACCGAATGTAAGACCCCAAATCCCAGGAATCCTACAGTTGGTAATCACATCCACAATTTCACAAAAATTTAAAACCAAATGATTCGTTTTTATTTAAAACAAGTTCAGAGTAAATAATAGCGGAAAAAGTGTAAGTATTTAAAAATCCCAAACATGGGTACAAGTGTCCAAAATCAAATAAAAATAAAATATCTGCTTTATTGAAATCCTCGACCAAAAATGCCTTCAACCTTCCGAGTAGTCTCCAGCACGTCCAAGTGATCACCTCCAATCTTTAACCTGAAAATCAATCTACATACACACAAAGTCAGCTAGAGCTGAGTGAGTTCAAGTTTTCATAAACGACATTCATTAAACAATTTAAATTCCATGAGTATGAAATGTATGGGAAAATCATGAGTAATTAGTTATATAATTTTCCTTGGTCAAATCATAAGTCCATAAAATCATAAATAATTCTTCTTAATCAAATCATAAATGAATAAACTAATAAGTATCTTTTCTTGATCAAACACGCAACATGGGCCTCCTCACCCCGGGTCTTCCCCGAGTAATATATTTGACCCGGTCACGGTTTAACAAAACCAAAAATCACGCAACGCAAGCCTCCTCACCCCGGGTCATCCCAAGTAATATATTTGACTCGGTCACGGTCTAACATACCTAAACACGCGATACGGGCCTCCTCACCCCGGGTCTTCCCCAAGTAATATATTTGACCCGACCACGGTTTAGCAAAACGGCGGGCCTCCTCACCCCGGGTCATCCCCAATTAATATATTTGACCAGCCGGGATATAAACATGCAACACGGGCCTCCTCACCCCGGGTCTTCCCCGAGTAATATATTTGACCCGGTCACAGTTTACCCACACATACACATTCACATACACACTTACAAACATCTACTTCAAATATCCAACCAAACAATATCATCACATACAATCCATAAATAATGGATAATCTAGGCATTCAATACTAAGCCTAATAGCAACCTCAAGCTTAGAGCCCAAGTAATATGTATAACCTTAAGGAATATATGACCATAAACGAATCTAAAATATCCTAAGGCATATAATATAATTCAAACATAGCTTCATAAATACACAAGTACAAATAAGGCCATATAATAACATCCAGATATTTTAAACGAGTAAAATCGGGTAAATTTTTAATAGGGTGTGTATGCTAGCCCAAAACGTAAAAAGGGTTAAAAAGGGCATCATGAACTCATCTGACACAAGGCACGAATTCAGCGCAAGCTAGAGGCCCCCCTAAGTATCCCCAAAACTCAAACGCCTGTCGGTTTACATACAAACATCACTAACGACATTGAAAGGACTCGTTTATCCTACGAGAAGTTCTAACTTGATTCTAGTTACCTAAAGCCTCGACCTTATCAAAATCATTCATAACAGCTCCCGGGGCCTTAAGTTTACCAACACGACCCTTAGATACTCCCGGGAATAAAGAATTCCCAAATTACCCCCGGAAGCACTAGGTGATACTAATACGTGCGTTTAAGAGTTGTTTAAGCACTTAACATCCAACTCAGCCCCGTGTGGACCCAATATGATAATTTCACAGCCAACAAGTCCACACGACGCTACACGAGTCTAATGGGCCGGTAACTCGCAAGTACAACGCACTAACTATTCAATAAACGCACATGCGCGTTGTACCGACCCGTTTGAGTAACCGACAACCAATTCAGCCCCCATACTTATAAAAATGATTTTGCAACAGCCCGTAACCCGAACCAAGGTCACCCGAACTGATTTGGTTGTTAATTACTCCAATACTCGCGTTAAACGCAACAATTCGCAATTCTAGACAACCGAATATCCACTTTCAATCTACAACTAGTTGACCAATCAAACTAACACCAATGCACATGATTTTAAAGTATGTTATACGGGACATACCTAGGAGATTGTGGTGCCAAAACCTTAGCCGAAACAGGCCCGAAACTACCCAATTGGACAGCCACCCAGCAAGCCTAAAAACAACCGTTTTTCGACGAATAAACGAGCTATAAGGATGAATTAGGGTGAAAAAAGGTTGTAGCAATTTAGTACCGACCTCGAATTGGACTTCTAGAGGCCAGATGATGGCTGGTTTGCAAAAAAATCGAGAAGGAGGGTCTAGGGCCGCCGATCGGACCAATGTTAGGGTTAGGGTTTAATTTTTTATATATATGTATATATAAAATATAATAACAAAATAACATTCTGGCCCCTCCACTTTACTAAGGGTTGAAGTTGAACGAAAAGCTAAGTAAGATACGTTTACGAGGGTGGCAAGGAGCTCTCAGAAGAATGCCGGGTCAAGCCCGGGAGGTGCACACAACACTATACGGTTATACCTTTTATCGGAAATTTACGGACGTTACACCGAAGCATGGCGTACAATGGTGTTGATGGGATTAAACATGCCGACTAAACATAAGATGTTTAACCGATCCCATAAAACTAGAAGTTGCAAAGGTTTGCAATCGTCAAACATTGACTACCTTGTTAATTTAAATAGTAGGATAAAGGTCACCTAACTACTATTTGAATGTAACGTTGGGTTCTAGATTTTAATCATTGATTGTCTTAGAGACAAAAGGGGTATTAACGATTAAAATAATTGATATCGAAAATACTAAAATTGAGCTTTGTTATGTTTGTAGATGACCGCAATCAACAATCCACCTAATATTATTATTCCACCCGTTAATAACCTATCACTAAGATCTATTCTCGATAAGGATCGTCTAAACTATACCAACCTTATGGATTGGTATCGAAACTTGAGAATCATTCTCAAGCAAGAAAAGAAATACTACGTATTAGAAGATCCAATTCCTGATGAACCTAGCATTGACAATGCCGAAGACCATAACAATCGGGTTAAGCACAATGAGGATTCGGTGCAAGTTTCTTGTCTCATGTTGGGAACTATGATTACAGAGATTCAAAAGGATTTTGAACTTCATGGGGCATACGACATGATCACCCAACTTAAGGAAATGTTCCTTACACAAGTTAGGGTGAAACACTTCGAAACGGTTCGAGCACTTCATGCATGTCGTATGGAAGAAACCCAATCGGTTTCATCTTATGTACTTAAGATAAAAAGCCACATTGATCGTCTCGAGCGCCTTAATTGACGCGTCTCAAACGAGTTAGCCATGGATTTGATCCTAACTGGCTTAACTAAAAAGTTTGAGACATTTGTTATGAATTATAACATGAATGGGTGGGACAAAAGTATTGGTGAGCTTCACGCAATGCTTAAAACGGCCGAGACGAGAATGGGTAAAAAGGTTTTACTCGTTCTTACGACCAATGAGGGAGGCAATAAGAAAAGGCATCACCCGGAACCCAAGGCAAAGGTTGCCAAAGGCAAAGGACAACACATGGGAAAGTTCAAGGGAAACGGAAAAGTGGAACCACCTAAACCAAAGAAGCTAAAGGATAGCTCGGAGGATCCGTGCTTTGGAAAATTATCTCTGTTTCTTGGTTAAGACAATATGGGTATGATTTTAAATTTGTGGACAATGGTATTTGAGTTTTTCATGAATAATGTCTTTCATTTTAAAGCATGCCGTCTAATGGC
This sequence comes from Bidens hawaiensis, assembly GCF_021521415.1. Lineage (NCBI taxonomy): Eukaryota > Viridiplantae > Streptophyta > Magnoliopsida > Asterales > Asteraceae > Bidens > Bidens hawaiensis. Next base: position 26,192 of record NW_027499345.1, read on the forward strand.
ATTTATGAATTAGTTTATGATAACACATCCTTTGATAACATGTTGTACCAATCAAGCACCAAGAGACTCAAAATGGATTTGAGTAAAACTTATATTTGGCATTGTCGCCTTGGTCACATAAACAAAGATCGCATACATACACTTCAAAAGAATGGTCTTTTGGAATCAAGTGAAGATGATTCATTTGATAAATGTGAGTCTTTTTTACTTGGAAAGATGACCGAGGACCCCTTTAGTGGGACAAACGAAGGGGAAAAAGACTAATTGGGCATCATACATACAGATGTATGTGGTCCCTTTAAAGCAATGACAAGGAATGGTGAAAGATACTTCATTATCTTTATTGATGACTATAGTCGTTATAGGTATGTGTACTTGTTAAGACACAAAGATGAAGCCTTTGAAATGTTCAAAGTCTTCCAAAATGAAGTACAAAATAAACTCAATAAAACCATCAAAGTACTTCGTTTGGATATTCACCTAAGTGATGCTTTCAGAGATCATCTCACAACTTACTCCACCCAGAACACCACAACATAATGGTGTGTCCGAAAGGAGGAATCAAACTCTATTGGATATGGTTCGATCTATGATGGCTAGAAGAACATTGCCTCTATCATTTTGGGGTTTCGCTTTGCTCTCCGCAGCCCGTATGCTAAATATGGCCCCAACCAAGAAAGTGGACAAGACACCTTTTGAAATATGGAATGGAAGGGTTCCATCATTATCAAATTTAAAGGAATGGGGTTGTGAGGCTTATGTCAAGAACAACACCCAAAACAAACTTGAAAGTCGATCCACTAAGTGTATCTTTGTAGGATATCCCAAGGACTCTATGGGATAGTATTTCTACAATCCAACCAAGCAAAAGGTGTTCGTTGCTCGAAAGGCCGAGTTCATGGAAACTAAGTTCCTTATGGAAGGTACTAGTAGAACGGTGGAACTCGAGGAGGATCGAGAACCACAAGCCGATATACGTTTGGTTGGTACTAGCAATCAACAAGAGGTTGTTGAAAACGATCAAATGGTTGATCAAGACACACAAAACGTTCGCAAATCCGGTAGGATTAGTCATCCACCCTAAAGATATGGATTTTTCATGGATAGATGCTATGTGGTAGATTCGGATGAATCCACCACAAACCGTGATGCAATGTCACATCCGATTGTGACAAATGGCTAGAAGCCATGAACGTTGAGATGCAATCCATGCATGACAACCAAGTGTGGGATTTGGTTGTACGACCTATTAATTCCAAACCGGTTGGAAGTAAGTGGGTTTTTAAGAAGAAAAACGATATGCATGGAAACTTGGATAATTATAAAGCAAGACTTGTAGCAAAAGGTTTCACTCAAACTCAAGGGGTTGATTATGATGAAACTTTTTCTCCCGTAGCAATGCTAAAGTCTATTAGGATATTGTTTGCCATAGCCGCACATTACGACTATGAGATATGGCAAATGGATGTCAAAACCGCCTTTCTAAATGGACATCTTGAGGAAGATGTCTATATGGTTCAACCCGAAGGTTTTGTCAATCCACAACATCCTAACAAGGTATGCAAGTTAAAGAAATCAATCTATGGATTGAAACAAGCATCTAGAAGTTGGAATCACCGTTTTGATGAAGAAGTTAAGAAATTTGGGTTCATCAAGAATGGTGATGAAGCTTGTGTGTATAAGAAAGCTAGTGGGAGCATCATTACCTTCTTAGTATTGTATGTTGATGACGTACTACTATTTGGGAACGACATTCCAACCATGAAAGGGGTAAAAGCATGGCTTGGAAATTTGGGTTCATCAAGAATGGTGATGAAGCTTATGGTTTATGATTATGACATTTTGAGTTATGTTCCATTTTAGCATGTTTAAATCCGTGAATAAGTTACTTATTCTAAATGTCCGTAGTCGCTCATATTTGTGGGAACAAATATGAAGGTAAGACTATTATGAACTTGGATTGGTGGATATTCATGAGATATGAATATAGAGCAAGGGTTGCTGCTAAGGTTCATAGATATTTATGGGTTATAAATATTGGACTGACCCGCTCTCAAATGTTACTACATGGTATCCTTGTGATTGATCATAAGTAAATTTGAGTAAAGGCGAATATCATAGTATCCTCCGACTTGAGATACATATTGGGTCTTGATATTCACTAAGTATTATACTTTGACTTAGTTCTTCGTTGCTCTGAAACATGACAGTACATAAGGCTAAGATCAGGTCTGGTACAAGGTGATTGTGAGAGACGTGTGAAGTCAAGAGGGGATTTGTCCCTCTTATTCGTTGAGAGTGAGATGTCTAAGGCCTGAAAAGTTAAATCAATAGAGAATGATCACTCTGTGTCTCTGGATTTGACATGACATGTGTTGCAAAAGGATAAATGATAGATGTACCTAAATCATTTCAAGTAAGGGACTTGAAGGGGATGATGTTATTGAATGGCACTTCATCATGCGTATTAGGGGTAGTAAACCGTATTTAGGCGGTATTTGCTACATGCATCAATCTTCTATATATCTTGTGCAAGTGGGATATTGTTGGACTCGTTAGGCCCAAGAAAAATATTATTATTGATGTGGCTAGTATGTCATGATCCAAATCGGGTAATACCCAATAACAAGCTAGACAAGCACCTACAATATTCGTTTATATATGATATGATCATATCAAATAAATATTAACACGTGAGTTATTTAGAAAAGGGTTTCATAATACAATCTACTTGTGAAATAAATAAATCATATGGATGATTTATACTTTGAGAGAAAGCATTCCATATTGTTACTTAAGATGGTTAAGTAACAATATACCTAGCATGTCACATGTAATGTGTTATATTTATAATGGTATAAGTTATAACATATTATGGATATGTATAAATATAGAAACCTTGAAAAATAATAAAAATATAAAAGGGAAAGAAAGGGGGCCGCCTACTCCCCCCCCCCCCCCCGTCTCTTTCTTAATCTCCTTATTATTTTATTATTATCTTTCAAGTAAGTGGAGGCGTGCAATAAGTTCCATTGGTGGACTTGGGTGGTGAGGATTTTGAAAGACTTTATTCTTTCTTTCTATCGTTTTCTCTCTAACACACAAAAGTAACACAAGCAATAGAGGAAAAATCCTCTCAACTCTTATTTATCTCTTGGTGATTTCGGCCAAAGGAAGGAGCAAGAAGGAGGTGCTTTCAAGTGTAAAATCCTAGCTAATCAAGGTGTATTGTCGGAGGCTTGAGGTATGCAAGCTTGAGGACCTTCCCTTTGAAGTTCTTGCCTTCCAACCATCCTCTCCCTCACCCGGATTTGATTCTCTTAAAAGGTATCTTAACATGCATGGACTTATAGTGACATGCATGTGTTTGATAGTGTGTATTTCGTATTTGGATCCGGGCTTGGGTTTTGCATGTGTAAAATAGGTTTTATACATATCAAATTAACAAGATTTAAAACTTATTTCCGCTGCGTTTTTGGTAAAATTGGGATTTTATCACTTTGATAATCTTGTTAAAATCCAACAATATATACAAATGTAAATACATATTTTTATATACGCACGTACATACAAACTATGAGTGTGTGGTACGCAGAACTGATTTCGTTAAAACTTATGAAACTCCCAACTATTCGTAGTTGACCGTTTTTAAACATGCTTTTCAGGTAATCAGAAAGGTGGAATAGATTGCTTTTGTGTTTCGTGTTCGGATTGTGAACGACGCTGTGAGCATTGAGTTAGAAGTAAGGTAGTTGAAGAGCTAGTTTGGATTGTATCACCTAGTCTGTAAAAGATGTTAGAACAACGTAATATATTGTAAATTAATTAGTAATGTTTCTTTATGAACAATGTATTTGATGCCAGTTGTATCTGCTACGTCTCCGTTTTACGCTTCCGCAGATCGCTCAAGGGGGTGTGACATGACCTAACAATATGCACTTGAAAATCGAATCCTAAACAGCCCGTATTCGAGTGATTCGGTATTAGGTTTTGCTTTTTTTTCACCCTTCTTATCAAGTTTTCGGGTTCTTGTGCTTCTATGCTAGCTAGATACAGGTCCTATGTCACAAACGAAGCAATTTTCATCAACATAACAGCCCCTTTACTTAGGTTTTCGGTTAGGGTATAAAACAGAACTTTTGAACAGTAAAAACGTCGTTTAAATCTTATAATCCGTGTTTATGGCTAAAAAACTATCAAACTAAGTTCCTAACTTCCTAACCATGTGTATGATCAAAACATGTTTATGGACCATTTTTAGGATTTTTACATGATTAGGAAAGATTTTTGGCAATTAAACCATGTTTGATGATATTAACCATACTTAAAATTAGTTAAAATGATGAAATTAGTAATATTTACCTAGATTTTCTTGGGGTTTAGCTGAAGAACAGGTTGAAGAATCCAGATTTTTGTTACTTTTGATGTAAAAAAAATCTCATGGCTTTTAAATAAAAAAAAGAAACCCAAGTGGGGGGTTTTCTTCTTTACGTACAGACCATAATAGCCCCCCCCCCCCCGGGGCTCATTTATGGCCGAAACATCTGATTCTACAAGCCCAGACCTGAAAGCCCAAGTTCAAATTTAGTTTGGGTTTGGTTTTTGGCGCGAAAAACATACCGGGTACGATAAACAGCGCGAAAACGAGTGTTTTTCGGCTATTTTTATGTAAATTTATAAAAACATACTATACGTTTATAAAAATTGAAAATATTTTCACAGATCGTGTAAAACATTTCAATTAAGTGTTTGGAAAGTATTTTTCGGCTTAACGGATGATACAATGCTTGGTTTGTAACTATATTTCGCGTTTAAATCTATAGCGGGTCGTTAAACGAGCATGTATTCGTTTAAGTTGTTTGCTATCGAACTAAGGCCATAAAACTAATATATTAGCTTATATTAAACGTATATCACTTATAGATGCCCCCCTGGATATCTGGGTCATAACCAGACCCGTTAGGTTAATCGTTCGATCGTTACGTAATACGCGTTTATTTACTTAATCGGTAAATGAGTACTGAGGTGTATCTGGTTTTGGCTCAAATGTCACATTCTTCCCCCGTTAAAAAATTTCGTCCCCGAAATTCGATTATTCAACCTTGCTCTTATTTGGAAACAAGTGTGGGTATTTCTTTTTAAATTCAGATTTTCGTTCCCACGTGAATTCGGGTCCCCATTCTGAATTCCATGGAACTTTGACTAGAGAGATTTTGTTGTCTTAATTGTTTTATTTTCCCCTCTAGTATTTCCACTGGTTCCTCTACGAAGTTTAGTTTCTCGTTTATGTTTAAGTCTTTAAGTGGTACGATTTCGGTTTCGTCGGTAAGGGCACTTTTTCAGGTTCGAAATGTGAAAGACATCGTGAATAGAACTCAGCTCTGGAGGAAGTTTCAGTCGGTAGGCTACAGGGATGATCTTAGAAATAACTTCATACGGCCCAATATATCCCGGAGCTAGTTTACCTGTTTTACCGAATCGAATAACGCCTTTCCAAGGGGATACTTTAAGGAAAACTTTATTACCTATTTCAAAGGATAATGGTTTTCTACGAACGTCAACATAGATTTTATGTCGATCTCGCGCGATTTTTAGTTTGTTAGTGATTTTACGGACTTTGTCAGTGGTTTCTTGAATCAAGTCAGATCAGGTAATTTGTGTATCTCCAACCTCAGTCCAGCCTGGAGACTTTGCCATCTCGTCCTACTCGCGAGATTGTTAAGCCTGCTGTGGAACCTGCTGCTTCTGAAGGTTCACTCAATCTTGATCTTCTTTCTCCCATTTGAAAGAAGCGAAGGTTAGTGAGAAACTTGCGGAAAAGTCTGCTTCATCCGCAGGTATATTTCATGTTTTTAACCTATAGCTTTTACCTCTTAGTGTTCATATGTTATGTTTGTTGTAGAATCTTTGAGGAAGAAAACTACTAGTGGGCTACCTGGTGGTCCGGTGTTAAAAGAGCCTGTTTCATCTCCTCATCATTCCCCTCCTCCTTCTACTTCCAAAAAAGGTAAATCTGTTGAATTGCCTTCTCGGTCTCCTTCTCCTATGAAGGATGTGGGAGGTAATGGAGATGACTTTCAAGAACTCGTCCAAGATGTTGCTTTCGGAACTCGCATGGTTGTCGATCCTCCGCCTACCCCGCCTGCTGAAATTTCTCTGGACCATTTCGTTGCTCTCCAGGGTGGTTCTAGTGTTGGTGGAGGTGGTGGCGATGGTGGAGTTAGTGTTGGTGTAGTTGGTGGAGGTGGTGACGTTGGTGGGAGCACTGGTGGTGGGAATGGTAGTGTCCCGGTTTTTGGTCCTCTACATCGTGTTGACAGTACGTATTTCATTCCTCTTTGGAATCTTACTCCTCAATCCTAGTTCCAAGATCTTGGGGTTTGTCATGGTTTCTTAGACCATTTTTTCCCTCCCACTGAGCTTGACTATCAGCGTGGGCGTGCCCGTGGTAGTCATAATGATGACTACGTTCGGGGCACTGTTCGTTCCCTTTCTGCGGCTCATGAAATAGCCCAGGAATGGATGGCTGTGCGGGAGAATTGGTCTTCCATGACATCTAAACATAAAAATTTGTTGAAGGAAGCAAAGGACCATCTCGAGGAAGCTCGCACCGCCGAGTGGAACTTAGCCACTGCTCTTCAAGAGTTGGCTTCTGCGCTTGCTCTGCACTCTAAGGCTAACTGCCACTGGAAAGAAGCTTGTCAGCATGATAACATCAAGTTGAGGGGCGGTCAGGAGCATGCGCAGAAGGTTGAGGCTAAGTTGGAAACCGCTAATGCCGCTCTTATTGGTTAGCACGTTGATTGGGTGGCTATGGAAGTACCTGTGGAGTCTTCTTGAAGCATAAATCAATCCTAGAACTAGCTTTTCCATTGTAGAGTACCTGGTTTCAGCATCTGTGAGTGTTCTGCAAACGTAGTAGATTGGAGTTTGGATTTTCTTTCAATCTACTAGCAGAACCACACCCACCGCTTTCTCTGACGCAGATAAGTACATTGTTAATTCTTCTCCTTCTGCGGAGCTGTCAGTGTTGGTAGCTCTATCAAGCATCTTTGACTTCTTAGAAAGCTTGTTCTGCTTCTTCCGTCCATCTGAATTGTGATTTCTTTAGGCAATTCCTCAATGTTGCAACGAACAGGAATGACTTAGTGGCATGGTTTGCTAAGAACCAGTTCATGGCCACTAGCCTTCCATTCAATGTTTGTACTTCTTTCAAGGAATTGGGACAGCATATGTGAGATTGCTTGCACTTTTTTGGGGTTGGCCTTGAATCCATCTTTCGTTACTATTACGCCGATGAATTTACCCTCTTCTATTCCAAACGATCACTTGCTTGGGTTTAGCTTCAAGCTTACACTCCGCAGTCTTTTGAACGTGTCTTCGATATCTCGAAGCATTTGATCTTCCTCCAAGATTTTGATGACCAGATCATCCATGTACGCTTCCAAGTTGTTCTGAATCTGTTCCCCAAATTGTTGGTCCATTAATTGTTGCTATGTAGCTCCGGCGTTTTTCAATCCAAAAGGCATCATTTTATAACATAATGTGCCTTTCTCGATGCGGTATGCCATCTTGTCTTGATCTTTTTCTGCCATGCGGATCTGGTGATACCCTTTGTATGCGTCCAAAAAACATTTGAAGCGATAGGGCGCCAAGGCGTCCAGTTTCAGATCGATCTCTGGCAGTGGGTGGTAGTCTTTGTTGAAGGCCTTTTCAAATCTTTATAGTCTATTCACATCCGTCATGCTCCTTTTCTTTTAGGTATCACCATCAGAATCGCTACCCATGTTTTGCATTGAATCTCACGAATGACCCGGCTTTTAATAGCTCCTGCACCTGCTCGTTCATTGCTTGTGTCTGTTCAGGACCCATCTTTCGTCTCTTTTGTATGACCGGAGTGAACGCTGGGTTAACTTTTAGCTTGTGTTTGGCTATCCGTCGCGGAACTCCAACCATGTCCACTGACTGCCATGCGAATACATCAGTGTACTTCAGCAGTAGCTGCTTTAAATGTGAGTTAACTCTGTCGAATAGGGTATTCACGATGGTCACTGTTTGATCTGGGAATTTGGCATTCAATATCCATTTTTCTGGTTCTTCTTTTGAGACTTTTGGTGTTTTTGGGGGCTTCGACCCTTCCGCTACTAAGCAATCTTTATTCGGCCTTATCAATGCGAAAACTGTTAGGGTGGGTACACCCATCATAACGTGTACGATAGAAGGGTTGGCGTTAAAGTCTCCAATCGCCTCTCTTCCCAAAATTATGTCATGTCTTGATTTTACCAGTAACACTAAAAACTCCACCTCTTAAGTTCTTGAATGTCTGCCATTGCTCAATGTTACCTAGAATTTTAGTTGTCCCAGCGGGTGGGTGACTTCGTTTGAAAACCCTGATACTAGGGCATTGACTGGTTCCAACCTTGCCTTATCTTCCGCGTCTAATTGGTCGAAGCACTGTTGTTACATTATGTTGGGCATGCTTCCTTGATCGATAAACACGTATGTGCTTCAGTAATGGGCAATCAGCGCGGTAATTATCAATGGCTGCTTTAGGCACGGTCCTTCTCTGATTCTCGGGAAAACGACGAGCTCTTCTTTCCAGGCTTCACTGCTTGGTGACTACCTTTTTGCCCCCTTGTGTTTCCCACCTTGTATCATATGGAATTAAGGTTTTTGATCTATTTTTTCAAAGGACCTTCTTCTCTGACATTTCCTTGGTTTCGTGCATGCTTTCTGGCTTCGATTACCAAGTGTTCAAGCTTCCCGTACTTTACTGCTTCCTCTATTTCATTTTTTAAATTGGTGCAGTCGTCCGTGTTGTGTCCGACATCCTCATGAAATTTACAATATTTTGACTTGTCTAAATTTCTTCTTTGAAAATTGGCTATGGTGTGCGGAAATCCACATTTTTGTAGCCAATATTTGCAACGGGGTTTTTGACACCGAGGTCCATTCCTGTTTTTATACCCACGGTTTTATCACTTTGCTTTTCTCCTACCAGCGGTCTAACCGCAGTGGGTATAGACGTTTTCGCGGGTGGTTGGATTCTAGTCCGTATTGACCCCCTTTCTTTTTTGCTTCCTTTGTAGCCTTTGGGCTCATATTTTACTTCAGGTCTGGAATATTCCTGCTTGCTCAAGGATTTCTCTGTTGCCGCGTATACCTTAGCTTCACTTATTATGGCATCCCATGACTTAGGCATGCCAACGCGTCCAGACAGGCACCGAATAAGGTCATCACTGCGTACCCCCAGTTGAAACCCAGCTCTCATCATATCTTTAGTGACATCTCCTATCAGTAGGCCTTCTTTGTTGTAGCGCGTGATGAAATCTTCAATTGACTGATTATATCCGCGGAAAACCGTCAGTATATCAGCGGGATCACGCTTATGTCTCCGTTGCTGACTGAAGTGTTAGGAGAATGTTACGATTTAATTCCTCGAATCCGGTGATTCTTCTTTCTGGGAGTCTTTCAAACAATTCCCCTTTCAGCCCCATGAAGGGTTAGAGCGACATGTGGCACCACACGGGTAGGGTCCATCCCGTGAATCCTCTTGCAACTATGAAACTTTGTAGGTGATCGCTAGGGTTTGTCATACCGTCATACTTTCCTACCGCTGATGGTAATTTCGAGTCAGGCGGTAGTGGTGCCTTCGCGATTCGCTGTATAGACGTTGATTTTTCTGCGAAGGCTTTCGAGCGATATGGTTTTGAAAAATCTGCGTTTGCGTCGAGGTAGTAACTTAATTGTTTCCTTCCCCGCGCCAGACTTTTTAAACTGAGGCCTTCACTCTCACTTCCACTGTTGTCTTCTTCTCTGCTCCCATGAGGTCTCTGGTTTTTCATCCCCGTGCTTCTTGAGCGAGCCACTCGACTTTGTCCCGGGGACTGTTCTCGAGTTTTACTTGGTCCTCTTGAATGGTCTCTGTGACTCCGGAATTTGTCACTCCCACGTCTCGGCGAATGACGATCTTCGTCGGATGAGTCTTCTTGAGTGTTCTGCAAGTATAGAAGTGTTCACAGGGTCAGTTTAGGCTTGTTTTCTCATCTGCTCCTCTAACTTCTTCTCATACTCTGTGCTGACCCTTTCTTGTTCTCTTTTTAACCACATCACCAAGTCTTCTTCTTCGTCCTCCACTATCATGGGACGTTTTTGCCTGGTAGTGTTTGCTTCGGTAAACCGAAACGATAAGTCTTGCTGTAGTCGTTCTATTTCAATATAATCCTCACTTTGTCACCCGTTTCGTTCCGGGGACCCACTCCGGTTGGGTCCTACACGGTTTGAAGACTGCGGCATTGAAGGAGGTGGACGGCCAGAACTCATGACGGTCAGAATAATTTCTCAAGTCTGTTCTAGGTCCCACGGATGACGCCAATGAAAAAAACACTAGTCTAACCCTTGGTAGGTTTAGCTTAATGTCTCACACAAGTAAGGATTAACACCTAATCTAACCCCGAGTAGGCTTAAATCGGTATTTCCCGGTGGAGATAACAATAAATATTCCAATCGTCAACGGCTATCAACCTGCACCACAAAACATCGTGAGCTCGTTACGAGAAGAGGAATAGGGGGTCTTCTCATTAACACCCTCCGGCGTGAGAATCAGTATGGTAAGTGATAGATCCATTTAGTGAGAATGAGAAAGTATCGAATCCCCTTACCATTGTTCTTCACATTGTATTTATAGCCAGGGGGGAAGGGTGATTGGGCCAGCTGTCCCACCCAATGGAACCTTCCATTCTCATGGCTGTGCCTGATAATGGCTCCTGATTGGTTGCCCAGTTGGCCTACGGAGATCCTAGCCAGAGGCAGGTACCGCGCCGGCGCCATCTCATTGGCCCGCCGTGCGTTAGTGGATAGTACGGGGCTCGCCCTGTGATCGGCTCCTGCTTCCATATCACGTGCTGGCATGCGCTTAGCTATAACGAGTCCTCCATGTTTTTTCTTTCTTTGTAAGTTCTTATGTTCATATTGCGGGAGACTTATGTATCTTCCCGCGGATGGTCTAAATGCTCTCCGCGGAGGGTGGCATTTCTTGCGGGCGAAATACATGTTCTTCTCGTTCCCAGCGGGTGACCGGCCTGTTTCTCATTGATTGTTTATGATCGCGGAGGGGCTGCATTATCTTTACCGAGTAAGTACCCTACCTTCACACTCATCTTCACTTTTTAACCCAATAGCTCCCACCTCAATTCCTTATTCATAACTTCTTCATGTTACTTCTATCTAGGGTTTCTAATCTAACAAAGGTAAGGTAAGGTAATCCCTATTCATGTTTCCAAATGACCTACCAGATCTCAAATTCAGTTCGTGTTTTATCTTCTTTAAGTTCCAATTTCACCCCGGTTGAGCGTTTAGCAAAACGATAGGGCTAGTTATTACGAATTATGCAACTGATAATGCTATCTTACCATTGCCTTATTCATCAGTTTAAGTGTGATTGAAACTTTCAAATAGTGTGAATTCAACACTTTTCAAAATGTCAATGTGTGTTGTGCAGATCTTGCAATGGAAACAGATACAAAGCCTAACCACACAATGAACATTGAACACAACAGCATGCACATCGACCCATCGAGAGCCCGTTTTCCATGTTGCATTGTGTGGACCCCACTCCCTGTTGTTTCATGGCTCCTTCCGTTTGTCGGCCACATTGGTATAGATCGAGAAGATGGCGTCATCCTTGACTTTGCGGGCCCAAATTTTGTGTGAGTCGATAACTTCACTTTCGGATCTGTTGCTCGTTACATCCAAATAACCAAAGAAAAGGTACTTCATTTTCGCTATTAAACAGTTCTAAAGACATTTTAATTATACATTGGTGTCCGTTTGATGAAGTTTTCTATGAACAAAAGTGAAGAAGAATACAATATTGTAGAAACAGGAACTAACCGAGACCAAAACGAAAACACATGGGATTGTGCATTAAGAAAGAGTACACAAGAATACCAACACCGGGAATATAATATTTTGACTTGCAATTGTCACTCGTTTGTGTTGAATAATCTGAACCGGATGGGGTTTGAGGGGGGCGGATGGAATGCGGTTAATATTGCAGTTATGATTCTGTTGAGAGGGCGATGGGTGAGTATAAGATCGATGGTTCAAGATTATGCCCCGTTTGTGATCATATTCTTTGCAGGAATTAGTTTTTTTTTTTTTTGGGGGGGGGGGGTTCATTTTGTTGCGTTTTTGGCGTTCTTTGCATTTGTTCTTGTTGGATGGTTTCTTTTGGGTACATATTGTTTCAAAAACTTTATAAAGCTTTAATGTTTTTTTTTTATTTTAGATTGGCCCGATTTGACTTTGATAGTATTCAAGAATCAAGACTGTTGGTTGTTTGTTTGATAATTTAGTCTGCCAAGGTTGTTTTGATATGGGTTTTGTTTGTTTAAATATAATGTGGGAAACTATTTCAAATGGCGGTTATATATGATGATTTTTTAGTTTGTTTGATCACAAAAATATTGTTCTTGACTTTTGAAGTCAAAACAATATAGCTCAGTAGAAAGAACTGTATGGTTTCTCTCATTTGTTCCATAAAAAATAATGATATATATGCTGATTAATAATGAACATGTTGAATCCAACCGAAGATGCAGGTCTCTATAGCAGCCCATGGCGCATTGGTTCATCGACAACTTAGTTCGTGTCACACCCCAATCTAGGGCCTAGGAGTGTGACCATCAGTTGGTACCTGTTTTGTAAATATATCAGAGTAGCGGTTTATTTTAGCAGAAGTCTTTAAATATTAAAATATTAATTTACATTATCAAAATTACTCGGGAATTAAACAACCGAGTTTCAGTTTACAAAACCAAGTTTACAAAATTACAAGGATTTGTAATATTCAAAAACGAGCCATCTCAAGCGATCTTCTATGACTCCAGTCCTTGTATATCATCTATTATCATCTAGTTACCTGCAAGGGTGGGAAAAACACGTCAGCTATATGCTGGTGAAACGTTGACTCGATAAAACATTTATAACAGTCGATAAATACAAACATAGTTTTCTGTTTCACAAACTCAGCAGAAATACCCGTCCATTCCTGGGATTTGTACCACTGCCCTACACACACAATTCAAAGGTTCCCCGAGTACATAGCCCCTGTTCGGAGACAACCTTCCCCTAGGCTATATAACCCTGTTGGAGAACCGGTTATGTCTGACTTGGTTTTGTATGCCAATTATCAGTTATGTTTGGATCCAGACACATGGGTATTTGGTCTGAGTTTCTTTTTATTATCTATTTTGTATTATAACGATTTTAGAGATTATATCTCATGCAATCGTTTATCGGACTCTTTGTAATAAGCATCCTGTCTATTACAAGAGTAAAATCAGTTCAGATAGTAAAAGGTTAACGTGTTCACCTCGTATATCAGTGGATATTATCAAACTCCTCTTCTCAATATGCTTAACAACCTATATTCATAATAGGCATGCATAAGTATCTAGTTGATACTATTCAGCAGACTTTAAGTCTGTTACAGTTTCAGCAGACTCGAGGTCTGATCAGCAGACTTAATGTCTGATTCAGTTCAGCAGACTCGAGGTCTGATCAGCAGACTTAATGTATGATTCAGTTCAGCAGACTCAAGGTCTGACCTACCCTAGTATAGTTATAGTCATTTTTATGAAAATACTTTGGATTTACATATGACGTTTGGAATAGCACGCTTTGGCCTAATAAAGGATATCACGTTGGCAAACGTCTCTAGGTATACCAACCTGTCACACCCCAATCCAGGGCCTAGGAGTGTGACCATCAGTTGGTACCTGTTTTGTAAATATATCAGAGTAGCGGGTTTATTTTAGCGGAAGTCTTTAAACATTAAAATATTAATTTACATTATCAAAATTACTCGGGAATTAAACAACCGAGTTTCAGTTTACAAAACCGGGATATTAATAATACAAGGATTTGTAATATTCAAAAACGAGCCATCTCAAGCGATCTTCTATGACTCCAATCCCTGTATATCATCTATTATCATCTAGTTATCTTAATTGGCTCGACAAAACTGTAGAGCTAAGAAATCAGCAGCGGTTCGGCTTGTACTTCGTTTCAAGATCAGCAGCTCGTTAAACAGCGTAACGACACCTCGTCTCTTCGCAAAAACTGCTCACAGCACCTCGGAACTCTCTTGCACGCTTACCAAGGTTAACTATGTGAAATCTAAGGTGAAAATGGGATGAAATGGCTTGAACCCGTAGCTGCCCTTTTATAGGTGAGTTTTGCAGACCATCGCATAGCGCGATGGCCCTTTCCTCAAAGCCGTCGCGTAGCGCGACGTCGCAATTTACTAGAGGCTGCCACGTGTTGACACGTGGTTGGCCACGTGTCCCGGGTTACTTAACCTAGTCATCGCGTAGCGCGATGGGTCTAAAACCCCAAATTTTTCATTTCCAGTCTTTTAACTTTCAGAATTGGCATTTTTAGCCCCTTAACTTCTAATCTTGACGTTATTGGCCCAAAACTAGATGGGTATTTTCACGGTGTTACAGTTCGGGTGTCAGTCAGACAATTCAAACACTTCACCAACCATTGAGGACAGTGCACAGGCTGTCTGGAGATCTAAACGAGTCAGAAAGCATAACCAGAAATACGTGAATGTTGCTTTACTTGTTAGTCAAGAAACCGAACCCGAGGCCGTAGAACAAGCTATAAGAGATTCTAAGTGGATGGAAGCAATGAAGCAAGAATTAGAAGCTGTAGCCAGTAAGGATTAACAAGACCTGGCACCTTGTTCCAGAACCGGGCTATGCAAAACCGATTTCGTGTAAGCGGATTTTCAAAATTAAAAGACAGGTCGATAGAGAGATATACGATTCACTTAGTCGCATGAGGTTTTTCACAGCAATAAGGGATTGACTACGACGATACTTTCAGCCTTGTAGCTAAATTTGGTTCGGTTCACGTTGTCTTAGCCATTGTTGAATGCAAAGGTTGGGATTTATATATGGCAAATGGATGTAAAGTAACGTGTTTCTGTACGGCGAATTGGATCAAGTAATTTACATGGACCAGCCGGGAGGCTTTGTGAGTCAAGACTCTCCAAATTATGTTTCGGAAACAATCGCGGAGCCTAGTTTGGTAATATAGGTGAATTTTTGTTCCTACTTTAGCCGATAGTTAGCTTGTTTCTTCAAACCGAAGGTGATAAAGCATTGTCGTCCTCATTTATGTAGACGACTTAATTAATACTGGTGATTTAGTTTACGTGGTGGAGCAATTAAAAACGAATTTGTGCACTCGTTTCATGAAAAACTTGAGAAAATTAAAACACTTCTTGGGTCTAGAGCTTGAGTATGAGAACGGCGGGTTTATGCTTCACCAAAATCAGTATCTTGTTAATCTTTTGGTTAAATTCAGTATGTAAAGTTGCAAACCAATACGAGTACCTATGGAACCAAACGGGTCCCGGCTGAAGAAGTAAACATTTATAGACAAATAATTGAAGGTCACATTTGTTTGACTTTGACTCGACCCAACATTGCGTATATGTCATGGATGTACTAAGCAGATTTGTTTCAAGCTCCAAGGAAACCGCATCTTATAGTTGCATGGCTAGTGTTACGGTATGTGAAGTACACTCCTAGCTATATGGTGTTAAGTTTAAGAGGGGATCAAATATAAGTGTTGTTATATGGTGCAACAAAAGGCAGCCTATAGTAGAGGTGCACACAGAACCCGGTTAACCGGTTCGTACCCGAAATTGTAACAAGTTACTAACCGGTCCAATCCTAACCGGTTACTAACCAATCCTAACCGATTTGTATTATTGATTTCAAAAAACCGCTAACCAATTTTTTTATTATTATTTTATTAAAAACCGGTTTTTTTTCCGGTTATTAACCGGTTCAGTCTAATCGGACCAAAACCATTTCTTTAACCGGTCAAAACCGGTTAGTAATATTAACCGGTTAACCAATTTGTGCACCTCTAGCCTATAGTGTCACTTTCAACTACCGAGGCTGAGTATTGGCCTGGTTCCTTTTCTGAAGGGTTAAATCAAGGTAATAATGAGAAGGTAACCTTGTACGGGAATAATGGTTTGTCGATATTTTGTGTCGAGAACCCCACGTTTCATGCCTGCACGAAACATATAGAAGCCCATTATCACTTTATTCGTGAGAAAGTGTTGAATTGAGAAATTGATTTTAAATAGGTTAACACGTTGGATCAAGCTGTTGATATATTCAGAAAAAGTTTGCTTAATTAAAGAGAAGCTTATGAAGTTTTGTACTCGTTTAGGAACGAGTGAAGAAAATATCAAGGTGGGTGTTAAATGAGACGATATTTAAGGGCGGTTTGGTAAATCTCATGAGTTGGTTTGGAGGAGATTTAGAATATGTTGAAGATTATTATTATTATTATTATTATTATTATTATTATTAAAGAAAATATCAGTTGTGTCCAATCTAATTACTCGAAGCCAAAGGCAACTCATTCGGTTCTCTCTTGTTTGTACAGAAAGGTATCAAGCTGCAATATTGTGGTGTTTGTTTGTGTTATGATCCACTTGTGATTTGTGAAACTTTATTAGTTCGATAATCTATCTGTCCAGACCCGACGTCTGTCATCATATGGCTCAATCTATCAGGACTCGGGGTTTGATGTTTTAGTTTGTATTATTTATAAAAACAAAGTTAGCGTCAAACTTGAAATAACTAAACAGTTTATTGTTGGCAGAATTAAAATAAGTATATATATTCATCAATACGTATGTAATATGTATGTATGTATGTATGTGTTTTTTCAGATACGATTTATTCTACAAAAATTCGATATAAATTACTTAATTGATCAATTTTTTTGTAATCTATTCTTTTAAAAAATAATAAATGCAAACATAATAAAATTATTCTTTCTAATTCTATCTTTGTACGTGCATAAACGAATTTCTAAATCCCATGCATATGGACATGCACACCTACCTAGCTATTACGTAGCTATCAGTAACGTTTTGTTAAATACCATGTACAAAATCATTAAACAAAATAAAATAATCTATGGTTAAGATCGATATGTGTTACATAATTAGCTGATCGATCATATGATGACTAGCATCTTTGTACCATCTAGCTAATTCATCCCAAAAACAAACTAGACTCATATCATTTCCTGGAAGCCATTTTTATTGAGATCAAGAAAATGGGAGAACAAGGACAGGTGATTAGCTGCCACACTGTTGATGCCTGGAATCATCATATCCAAAAGGACAAGAATAGATTGGTATGCCGTCCGTTTATTTCATCCGGTAAATTTCGGTTATTTGTTTTGACTCGTGTCCTCCTTCCATTTTTACGTTGATTTACGCATTGCAGTAATCGATTTATTGCTGTCTGTATTGAAAATTCTATAATCTATTATGGTGAAGACGAATGTGATTCAATTTTCAGTATCTTTTTCCTTCATATCTCCGTTTGTTCTATAACCACAATATGCTGTATACATTTCTGTTCGGAAATTTGAAAGCATGTGGGATAATTATGATGAAAACCGATGAATAAGCGTTGTTCATGCAGATCGTTGTGGACTTTGCTGCATCTTGGTGTGGACCTTGCCGAGCCATTGCTCTATTTGTAGCAGAACTGGCTAAATCAATGCCTCATGTTACTTTCCTCAAAGTTGATGTGGATGAGTTAAAGGTAACAACATATTTTTTCAATTTCTATGTTTACAACATTTGAATTTTGATATTAGAAAATAATATTTACGGGCCCCCAATATTTTTACAATAGAAGTAAAGAATCAGTACACTTTAAAAGAGGGTTTCTTTTCACTAAACCTCAACTCTAATAAGTGCATCAAAAAATGTACATCTTTCACTTTGTTTAAGTCCTAAGGAAAAATATATTTTTAGGTGTTAGATTGTTAGAATCCCCAAAAAGGTTGAGTCCTTACAATACTAATTGATTAATCACAAAAAAGAAACAGAACAATGCATGTTATACTAATCATTTGACCCTTGAAAGTCAACCCATTACAGGAAATTGCATCGGATTGGGGGGTGGAAGCAATGCCAACATTCTTGTTGCTGAAAGGTGAGAGGAAGGTTGCAAAGGTCGTGGGGGCAAAAAAGGATGAACTTCAACAAACAATCATTAAACATTCAGGTAACACAAGCACAAGTGGATGATGCACAGATTTTTTGAAAAATAAATAAATAAATAACCATTCAAGATATATTTTAAATTTTTGAAGATGCATAAACACTTGGACAAGCCTATCATCATGATGTTCTCTTTCATGTTTTCGTGTTATTCTTTCAAGTAGTGTTTTCTGGACTTGAGATTTTTAATCAAATAAATAACATGCTTTTAGATATTCAAGTAAATAAAGAGATTATGATTTAGAGTAGCATTTATGAAGCACATTTCACTACAGGTTTGACTTAAAAAACACCACTAACATTCTATCTAGACACCACTAACGTGCCTTACATGTCTCATGACAAGTCAAATGGGTCGTCGTATGACAGACGAAAAATGATATGTCGTATATTCGCCAAATCATAAGAACCATATGAAAATAGACTGACATGAAAATGACAGATGTAACCACTCATAGTCATATGGTCAATATGACATTATATAGTCGTATAATGTGACATACATGTTGATGGACACATTTGGGGTGATGTTACTTTAGCATCAATCGCCAAATTCACTAGACATACAACGCCCTGACTCTTAAAATCGTTCAATTATTCCATCATAAATCACTAGCAACTACAAGACTTGATGTTCCATTTCAACATAGGATAGTAACATTATACAAAACTCTACAAGAGCATGCACACACTTACAATTTAAAACTTGAATCAATTAAAATCGCACTAAATAACTAGGCTAAATTCTTTATCACAGTTGGAGTTGTTTTACTTCCTGTACCTTCCCCGTGGCTTCAACCAACAACGTTTCAAGTCCGTTTGACCATTGATCTCTTAACTAGGGAAACCTTAGTGAGAACCTCCAAGTTCTTCAAAGATCACCAACAAGTTATCACTTGGTTTTAACCAAGATCTAGGAACATGGTACCATCTTTGTGTTGGTTGACCACACCCGAGTTGACAAGTCAACGGTCGATAGGTTCCAGCATAATCACACCCTTGGCAATCACCATTAGCATAAGTTGACCAATATCTCCCTATGCTGTGACCATTGACCCATGCTTCACCTTTTCCCATACTATTCATGTCCAAAGCCAATGGCTCATCACCATCAGGCTCACTAAAGTAAGCCTGAAAAGATTCCAAGAATCTTATGGTTTATAAAGACTAACGTTATGATTTTGACTTAAAGATTTATCTTTTCTGATACCCTTTATAAAGTTCAATGTGATAATGAAATCTTTTTCAATAATAACGTTGTTAACGAACTTGATTTATGTAGTTTACACGTACCTTGTGCCATGTTAATGGTTGTTGTTTGTGAGTGATTAAAGAATCTTGAATCCATTTGATGTGAGAATTAGTATTTGAGGAGAAAACATTCATTGCCTCTCCCTTTAGACCAACCTGTTAAAAAAAATTAGCAAACCGTGATGAAAATTAGAGGTGACAATTTCAACTCATTTATTTACGGTTCGGATCATAGCTTTTATTTCATAAAACTGGATTACTATTAAAATAACATGTTATTTTGTAATCCTGTTTGACACAAATTATTATTATTATTTTTTAAGTTAAAATTTGGGAAGTCAAGTGTTTTGGGTCAAACCAACCCATTTCAGCCCGTACTAAAGTTGCCTATTTTGACCCAATAGGCTAGGGATGTAAACGAGCCAAATGGTTCCTGAGCTACTCGAGAATGGCTCGCTAAAAGCTCGAATCGAGCCGACCTTATACGAACCCAAGCTCGAGCTCAGAATTGGCTTCTTTAACAAACGAGCCCGAGCGCAAGCTTCGGTTATTGACCTCAAAGTGGCTCGTGAACCTAAAGGAGCCTATTATATATAATAATGATTGTTTATATATATAAAAATTGCTAAAAATAACTTAATAGTATTTGTTATGTTATACACAAACTATAATTGAAATACATGTAAAAGTAATGATGAATTAATTAATAAATATTAAACAAGCCAATCTCGAATTTTTGGAATAGAGCTCGAAATGAGCCAAGCTCGAGCTCTCTGTAAGTTAAACGAACTATGCTTGAGCCTAGTCATGCTCGGGCTTGGCTCGGCTCGGCTCATTTACACCCTAAATCTTCAGCCCGTACGCACCTGGTAGGTCCAGTTGAACCATGACAAGTCCCTCTTTCCTTGGTCAAGGCCATAAAGAGCCACCGGGCCCAACACTCCCGTCTCGCATGTTTCATAATGTCCTCCCATGTTCTTTAGAATAACAAAACATTAACTTACAGTATTTTCCATTATCATTGCAAACATATAAATAATATTTCAAAAATTCAAGAAACTAACCTGCAATCCAATTGCCACACTAAGCAGTACGATTTTGTTGGTTCCGGCACGTAAATTAACACTTTCTTTGTATGTAATTTTCCTATGTTTTCTTGTACCAAAACTTGAACCTACATACAAATGCATCAAATTTTACATCATTTTCTAATTTAAATATTTGTTTATCAACAAAAAAAAAAAACACCTGAGAGTTCTCCATTTATGAACACATGAAGAGCATGACCCATTGATTGCACCAGAAGCTTTGGGCGCTCCCCTCCAGTTAAAAATGATTCAGATGAACCAATATCGACACTGCAAAAAAATAATAACAGTAATAATTTTGTAGAAACCATATTTGTTATTTACGTGTAAGGCTGCTCGAAATGCTCGTGGCTTGTGTCTCGCTTGGAAAAAGCTCACTTGAAATCAGCTCCTTTGTAAAGGACCTGAGCTGAGCCCGAGCCATGGTCGGCTCGGCTCGTTGGGTCATTTAACTTGAAGGCCAAATTTGTGTGTTTGTGTGTTCATAGGTCGGCTCAGGCTCGGCTGAGATTGTTTAAATTAAAAGCCAAATTTCTGTGTGTATTTGTAGCTTATGACATTTTTTAATGAAAAAAACCGAAAACATCAAAAATTCTCTTGATATCGAAAATTCTCATTTGGTTTGTTTAAAAGCAAAACCCAAACTTTAGCATATGCCAATTATAACCCAAGTTTTAATATGTATATAAATTATGAACTATGTAGCTTATAAATTCTGCATTATGTGAATGTTACAAATATTTATATTGATATGTGTAAAATGTAAAAACTTAAAAGAAAAACATGAGCCGACTCGAAGAGCCATGAGCTGGCTCGATTATGTGAATGTTACAAATAATTATATCAATATGTGTCAAACGTAAAAATTCAAAAATACACAAGCCGGCTCGACAAGCCACAAGCTGGCTTGAGCTCAACATTTCAGCTCGTTAAGATAAACGAGCGGAGCCAGAGCACACCCTGGGTTGGCTTGTGTATAGCCCTATTTAAATGACTATTGATAACCCGACACCCTTTAAACTAGGAGTCATACCTAGTTGTGTACCAAAGATAATCACTAGTATCCCTTGTAATATTAATTTGCTCCAATAAGCCCGATACGGTGAACGTCGAGCTTTCATCACTCACAGTTAAATCTTCTGTATACATCTCCCATGAAAACATATTTGAATCGCTCGGTAACATTTCCATTTGTGTAGATTCAACTTCAACCTGTATCATTTTCACAATAATCACAAAAAAAGAAGAAAAAAACAACATATAAAAAATTTATAACTCATTTACACTTTGGTTAACTTTACATACATTCGCAGTATTGAAAACAACATTGTTGCAATCAGGAAGGATGCTTATGGACCACGGAGGTAAAGTGTAGTGTTTGTTATTAAATGTCACTTTTGCAGCATTATTCGGATCGTAATTTGAGAGAAAAGCTGCACAGGGTCCTGATTTGGGAGAGAATGCATGGGCCTGAAAAGCAATAATATTTAGTAAGACAATTTTATTTATTGGGGAAAATTAAGTTAGATTTATAAAGGCACAACCTGTTGAAGGCTTCCCAAAGAGGTGATATCGGGCTCGGCTGAAAGCAAAGCAGGCTCACATTGTTTAATAGCCTTGTGAAGCTTCTTTAAATGACCGTATTTTGGTTGCCTGATCAAGCCTGTGTGGGTTCATAATCAATCGTTAACATTTCAACATTTGTGGTAGAGATGGCATTTTTGACCCGTTTACCCGTCGATTGAGATTATAACTTTAAACGGACCAACTAAATCTTTAACTATGAAAACATCTTTAAAAATGGACAAAAAGTGTTGGCAGCCCTACCCGGCCCGTATAAAAATGATTCGTTTTTAATGTATGTTGCTTTGATCAATTGATCGGTTACCCAATCAGCCCGACTACCCCATATCGGCTTAATAAGTTTAACCTTCCAAGACAAAGTACAGATACATAGTTTTAGCCTCACCATATTCATCAATTGGAGCATCATAGTCATAACTGGTGGTGATGAACGGGCCACCAGACGAGTGACCAAAATTAGTGCCTCCATGGAACTGTCTCATTTTCAAACAAAACATTTCAAATATTACTTTAAAACTGATATTGTCATGTTACAATAAGAAATTTATAAACGTTACAAAAAATAAAAGCGTAAGTAAAATCAACCATGTAGTAGTTGAAGAATGATCCACCCTTTTGTATGAATCTAGCAACACCAAACGCTAAATCTTGAACGGGCCTCACATAAACAGGCCCACCAAATTCTGTAAACCTGAAGGAATATGACACAACACGAAGATAATCAGTTACTGGGTTGTCATATATGGCATTTACAGTTAAATGGGCCGTGTTCTTGTTGACCTAAATCCAATCCGTTACAAGTTACGACCCATTTATAAGCATATGATCTCAATGGTGAAATACCATCCACTCCAAGCTTCGGTCCAAATTGTGGGCTTGTAAGGCTTGTTGGGCGAAAATTCGTCACAGTAAAAACCATTGCATGTGTTTATCTGCCAACAAAGCCCGAAAAAGTATTAAACATTAAACGGGCTTTCAGCGCAAGACCAAATAGGCTACCATGTAAAACAGGTCAGATCGGGCTTACAATAGGATCGGGAGCATCATCTTGCTTGCACATTACCCATGGGACACCCGTATCCAATTTGACCGCCATGTTAGCAGCCCATTTCATGTAATCATGTCCCGCACCTCCATACGCCTTTCCTACTGACCCATACTCATTCTCAACGTGTGATCAATTTAAAAACCCCAAACTGGCAATAAATAAAAAATTAAGGTTCAATATTGTGTAAATATATGTTTATACCTGAGAAAGAATAATCAGGCCTCCTTGCGATTCATACATTTTTTCACTCTTCATTAAGTTGACTATTTTCTCAGTGAAAGATTTCATTGCATTCTGCATTTTTATATAAATTAAATTTCTTAATTGTATAAAGGATAAACAATTTAATATGTTTTAAAAAGTGAGGAATTGTGACCTTAAATGGCTCGTTATCGGTTCTGAAACTAATGTCAGGAACATACTTCAACCAAACTGGAAACCCTCTGCATAAATTATCACTGATTAGACTGTTGACATTTAGTAACTTCATTTATTTAGGAAGTCAAACTTGTTGCTTTCCAAGTTCAAAAATGACCCAAATTTCTTGACCAATGCAGCTATAAACTGGTTTAATCTCACCATAATCAAAAACTTCAGCTACAAAAGTCCTTTTTCTGGTTAAAAACAAAAAATTTCTATGACTTTTGACATCAAAGAAACCAACTCATTTGACTGCCAAAAGTCAAATTTTGACCAATTCAAAATTGACCGATGCAGCTATAAAATGGTTCCATTTAACCTTACTTACATAATCCAAACACAATAGCTTTTTTATGTTAAAATCAAGCAAATTCTATAAGTTTTGACCTCAAAGAGACCAAACCATTTGACATCCAAAAGTGAAAATTGGACCTTTTAGTTTTTAAACCCTACTTAAACCACAATTTAACAACCAACCCATATAAACATTATACCCAAAGTTCCATTCTGCACAAACATAAGGTCCAATTCTAAGATGCACATACATCCCTGCTTTCTGCACTATCTTCAAAAACCTCACCAAATCATACCTCCCTTCAAAATTATACTGCAAATCCACCATAAAATAAAATATTATTTTTTAAAAAGAATTCAGAAACCAACCAAGCAACAAAATCAACCTACATTGCCAGGAGAAGGTTCATGAACATTCCAAAACACATAAGTATCAATCACATCAAGCCCCCCATCTTTAGCCTTCGTTACAAGATCTTCCCACATCTGCATTTGCAACAAAACCCCCCAAATTCAAACTTTAATAAATAAATCCAAAAAATAAAAAATAGGGTACCTCAGGGGTGCTTCTGGGATAATGTATGGAACCAGAAATCAAGATTCTTCTTTGGCCATTGATAATGACGGATTTGCTGTCGTAAGTGACGCTACATTGGATTAACTGAATACTCAGTTGGTTAAGGTTAAATGTCAAGAACAACAAAACCCATTTCAGAATTGATCTGGAGGAGGATTCCATTGGTTTGATCATTTGGAAGGAATGCGGACAGTGAGATCTAGTCTAGTATATATACAGTGCGTGCTGTATGTATGATACAGGTTTTACTTTAAAAACAGGGAGAGAGACTTGAGGGTGTCACACCAACGTGGGGTGCCTTTTTTCGTAAAATAAAAGAAAATTCATTAAATTATTAATAATGTGAAAAGTATATAAATAAAGTTTATTATGAAAATGGAATAACTTATTACCAAACACTAATTATTACAAGCTTAGAACATGCAAATAATAAGCGTTTAGTAGATAAGTGTACAACTTCGTAGATGTTACAGCATTCCCAATGGATTCTTGTGAGGGGTTCTTCATTTTTTAGAGATGGTTTAAAGTGATTGTGAAAGAAGGAGAGAGAAAATGTTACTGTTTATGGTTAAATTTGGAGAAACACACTGTTCATCTCTATAATTTTTTAATGTTTTTAAAAGTGGTTGTGAGCGAATGAGAGAGAAAAGGTAATGATAAAAGTATAATAAAATATTATTTAATTGAAAAATGGTAGAGAAAAGATGATTTTAGTGTAATTATAGAGATGGAGATGAAGAATAGATTGAGAAGGCTCTTAGAGCATTCTCATCCCGTTCTATATCCCTATATCCATATATATCATATAATTACACTAAAAAACACTATATTTCTTTCTCCTGTTCAATTAATTAATATTTTTTTATATCTTTTTAATTACAGTTTTCTCTCTTCATTCTATAATTTACAAAAAAATCACTACATTTTCTCCAAATTTACAAAAAATACTATATTTTCTCTCTCCACCCTATAATTTATACTCACAACCCGCCCTATAATTTACAAACCCTCCTCACATAATTTTAGGGGATGGGTTGAGAATGCTCTTAGTCACTATACTGGGATGTTAGGATGCTCGAGACCATGAAAGATCATTAATGTGGAAAGCTGCATGTGATTGTTTATAATTCTAGTAATGAAAAGAACAAATACTATAAAAAAACCAATGTACTTTCTGTTTTTTCTCATAAAAATCTCTTAACAATTTTTTGCATATTAAAGTTTCTTCACATGTTAAGTTTGAACAAAAAAATGACATAACTTGTAAAAACATATTTTTTTTCTTATGTGGCATTAAGGCGTTCATGTTTCGGTATAAAAACGTGAAATCATTCAAGCATTGGTTTCACAGTCGTTTTTTTTTCAAACCTTTCGATTGGTCGGTTTCAAAAGTTTTAAACCGTAGTGAACGGGTTGATTTATGTCTTATACCCAAAATTTGTCGTATAAAACCCGACCATATAACTTGAAAATATATTATTTTTTAAATGTTTTATAATGCATATATTAACTATATATTCATATACAATACAACTACGCCAACAAAAGCTTCAAAAAAACCTTCAGTATACTAGAAAACGAATGTAACTAAAACTTTAACCTATAAGTTATACTCATTTAAGTTCCTATCCTAAGTTTGAGTTTTCAAAATCCCACCGTGTATTTCTGTGGACTGCAGTCCACTCCGCTCATGTCATTTTTTTTTTCTTATATTCTTTTCATCTCCATTTTTTACCACATAAGAAACTACATTCAGAAATAAATCTCATCTATAGCATTTCAATTTTTACCACTTAAGAAAAAAATATTGTGTTGTTATAAGTTATATCATTTTTCTATTTAAATAGCATGTGCTGGGACTTTTATGTGTAAAAAGTTGTTGAGGGACTTTTATGAGAAAAAACAAAATGTATGTTAGTTTTTTTTTTTTTTTTGGTATTTGCGCTACTGAAAACTGATGGAGTATTATTAATAAGGTCTCAAGAAGAACGCAAGATAACTTGTACATAGATATTTGCATAGAATAGTCTAGATTCTAGATCGGAATCTTAAGGTAGGGTTAAAAAAGTGGTCACCATTTTAAAAAGACATCTCGAAAAGCACCTCGAAGTAATCTTCATAGCTACTTGTTAAGCTCACTTTATAAAGTGTTATTTGCTCTCATAATCTTGTTTTTCCCTTTATGCCGTGTGAAACGTTGTGAACATTAGGATAAGGCACAACTTAGTAAAGACTAAGTAACATATGAAAGCTTGGAAAGATAAAGTCCTTAATCAATGATATTGGAGCACACTGATTCAGTGAACAGCAATTGAGTGTAGCAATGTTGTGTGAACAAGTATTGCTTGTGGTGATGAGAAATGAATTTAAAAATCATTGTCTTTAAGGGTGTTTAAAATGTTTATTTTGTGCTCAAAACGACCTAAAACGAACTACAGGGACTAAAATTGTCAAAAAGCAAAGTTTGGCCGAGAACCCCACTTCACGTGACGCGTAGGGCTGGCCTTAGCCCGCTGCGCAACAGCCCACAGTTCAGTTCAGCAAAAAAAAATAAGTTTTTAAAACATTTTTTGGTTCGGTTAAGCTCGTTTAAGGCCCGAACTCATGCTCTAACCATCCAAATCGACCAAGACACAACTAATAATTATTCTAGAACCCTACAAGCATGTTTTTATCCCTAGTCATAATTTATTTATATCAAAAATCATTTTAAATAAAAGAATCAAAGTGCATCAGTTTATCCAACGAACAAGTTCATGCATCCTTATCTCAAACCCTAATCCACCTCCTGTAAGTCCCAAATCTGGATCACTACAAAGCAATATCAGCTTAACATGTGATTGGGCGGAATCCAAACATGTGATGAATCAAGAAACGAATAATAAGAACACAAGACACAAGATTCAAAGCACACATTTATTATAAACATCAGGTACCTAATCCCGCAATACACAATCGGTTTACCTTAGAGAGAAAAGTAATTCACTTACTTCCTAACAATGATAAACATTAAGATTATATATGCTAGTACAAGCCATATAGGATAAGCCTAAGCCCAACGCGTCAAGCCCACCGAAATCCATAATGATTTCGGTCTATTCCAAACAAAACCGAAAACATAATACAAAGCATAAACCACAAAATATATTTTAACAATCTCCCCCTTGGTTTATTGCTTCTCTTGTCATGTCTTGTCAACCAAAATCTAACCTTTTGTTCTTAAACTTCTAAAGGTTGAATAGATCACTACATAGTTTTGTTGCGGCTACCGATAAGTTTGGTCTTGGATCATCATTTGGTCCACCAACTGATTAAACCAGCTGGCCTCGGTTTTGGCCCCAATTTTCCTTCTTTTTCCAACCGCCACCCTGGTTCGGTTTTTGCTTTACGGTTCCACTCTTATGAACCCATACAGTCTTATTTTGACTTTTCTTTGAACCCCTTCTAGGTCCGTCATCCAAGTCATCACTCTCACTTTCACTAGAGCTAAATAGTTCATCTGCATTATTTTACAGGAGCAGACTGAAACAAACTCATCGTCATATCCATTTGACTTCCATGGTCACATGCGCAAGACATTGGAAGAACCACATCAGAATCTTCAAGTTCTTCAAGATTCACAATTTTAACACCTTCATATTCATCTGAATATGATCCTGAATCCGTTGTCTTCTTAGATTCAATTCTTTTTGCTCGTATTTTCATTGCGCTTTTGGAAATTCCACAAAATAATAGCTACCTTTCCTCATGGCTCTACCTTTTCCTCACTTTTTTTCCGAAGAGAACCATCCATAATCTCATATGCAACATTATAGCATACAAACGAGATCAGATAATCTTTCTAGTTAACTACAAATGTTTTTGATTAATCCAAAAACCAAAAGTCATCCATGCATGAGACCTCAGTTTCCAAATCATGATGATATGATCATCAAAGAAATTTCAGAAAACTCAACCGAAAACACTTGTGAATATAAGAACCTTTATGCAATCAGAGAACACAAACTCTAAACACCATAACAAAAGTGTCAATAATTGAGCTTTCTTACCTTGATGAAAAACCGATAACCTTAGAGAAACACAAAGAAGATGAAAACGATGATGAAGAACCGTGTATTTAAAGAACTATAATGATGATGGAAGCTCTATAGTCTTCGGTATTAAAGAGAGAGTAATTTAATTTTGAAAGATTGATTTGACAAGTACACACCCCAAAAATCTTTTAAATCATGAGCATTTGATACTCAATTGGCCGAAAACCATTTAAAAACCAAAATATCTAGAGATCTCGGTCAACTAGGCCAAGAACTCTCTTTTACATCTCACGTATAATAACCGGATCAGGTTCACCTTGGTTTTCGGTGGACCTGATTCAAAGATTTAGCATTTGTGCCAAAAACTCAACTGAGCCGAGATGTTTTCAAAACCAACTTTTAACAAGGTCCAACATGTTTTAAACATTAGCGAGAATTGATCCCCGTAACGCACTCCTTTTGACGATACAAATTATATAAGAGAAGAATACAAGTAAAACAAGCTCAAAAATAAAATTAACCTTTTTACAACTTTTGTTGACTTTTTGGGATCAAATATTCTAGGTTTAACTAAGGAACACTTTTCAGCACACACATACTTTGTAAGATTTGGTTTATTATCGGTATTGTTGTCCACTTAAACCCATGCCCTTAATACTTAGTTAGAGGGATAAAACTGGACACAATTTAGGTTTGTATGATCTAGTGGGACCCACACTTAAAAAGCCTAGAAACCACTTCGTCAAGTTTCATTTATAATTTTATCGGACCGAGTCACCCCAACTTGACTCCAACCCCCTGATGCCGGCCAAAATCTTATTGATGACAGGGCAGTTTTTCTTTATAACAAACTTTGGAATACTTTGCAAAATCAAACATTAAGGTTGAACGTTGGACTTACATGCCATACAATACAGACTTACATGCTTTACATTCAATGTGTTTAGGACTTATAATGATGTCTCACCTCTGTAGTTCTAACTTTAACCCCTTAAGTTTATATATTTGTCATCAACTTTTAGTTGATTTTTTTAACACTTTTTGAACTTTAATGAACTGTCATAATTAAAATATTTCATTTATTTGGTTGACTAAACATCAATGGGCTTGTGTATGACCCGACCTTTCATTCCTTTCTTTACTCAAGACTTGATTAAGTTTACAAAACCCTAAATTGTGTCCCACATTGAACAAGTTCAATTAGGTTCCAACAAGTCAACGGTCATACTGACTTTTCATTCTCATGGGCTGAGCCTACCGACACATAGATTACAGAGTCTGTCCGTTTCTGCTACAGTACCTTATGTGTGTTGATCTTACTGTTCACACAAAGAGTTATATCACTTCCCAATACAACGAAACAATATTTTTGTATTTTGAATTTTATAATGTTTTTGTATTTTTATATTTTTAACGAAAGCAAGTAAACACACACATACATACACACACTATTTTTGTATTTTTTTTCTTTTTCTCCCCCTAAACAAACTATTTTTGTATTTTGCCTTTTTCTCCCCCTAAATTTGTGCATAAATAAAATTAAAAAAAAACTTATATGCACAAATTTAAACACAAAAATCAATCATCGAAACGAAGCATTTTTAGGAACCCTACAAGCACATTAAAACGAGAGGTACCAACGGGTTTATTAAATAAGTCCACCGCATTATTATCAGTGTGGAGTTTTTTTAAATGAATCAATCCTCTTTCGTAGAAATCTCTAATGAAATGTATTTGATGTCTATGGGCTTGGTTTTAGAATGTTGAACCAGGTTTTTAACAATGGTAATCGCCGCATCATTATCACAAAAGATAGGAGTGTCAAGAAAATTCAAACCATAGTCCCGTAATTGATGGTGCTTGCAAATCACTTGTGAGCAACAAGCAGAAGCTGCCACATATTCAGCCTTGGCAATGGATTTTGACACCGTTTGTTGTTTCTTGCACTGCCACGAGATGAGCCTATCTCTCAAAAACTGTCATCTAGCAGATGTAGATTTCCTATCAATACCACAACCTCCATAATTCCTGTCAGCAAAGGCATATAAATCAAATTCCGAATTTTTAAGATACCAAAGACCTAACTTTGGCGTCCCTTTCAGATATCTAAAAATTCTTTTAACAACATTTAAATTAGAGAGTTTGGGATTAGCCTGATATCGAGCACATTGACAGACTACAAACATGATGTCGGGACAACTAACAGTTAGATACATCAACGATCCCATCGTTGATCTATACTGAGTCTTCCCTACCAATGGCCTATCTAAATCTGATGTGAGTAAAGGGTCTGTCAGCCATTAGAGTTACAGCCGCTTAAGAATCTTGCATCTCAAACTTTACAGCATATCTTCAACATGCTTTCCTTGATGGAGCAAAATAACATTCGAACTTTTTCTAACCTCAAAATCCAAGAAAGTCGTCATTTCTCCAAGAGAACTCATCTCAATTGTTTATTCATCGCTGCTACAAATTCAACACACAACTGTTGATTTATGGATCCCAAGATGATATCGTCCATGTAGATTTGAACCAGAATAATATCACTGTCGATTCTTTTGATGAAAAGAGTTTGTCAATGGTTCCACGCGTGTACCCATGTTCCAGCAAATGATCAGTCAAGGTAGCATACCAAGCTCGAGGAGCGTGATGTAAGCATAAAGAGCCTTATCTAATTTATAAACATGATTTGGATATTTTGGATCAGTAAAACCAGGTGGCTGATCCACATAGATTTCTTCCTTAACTTCTCCATAAAGAAATGTCGCTTGACATCCATCTGGTAAACAATGAAACCCATGTAAGAGGCATAAGCTAAGAAAATGCGAATGGCTTCAAGCTGAGCCACCGGAGCATAAACCTATGTGTAATCAAGACCCTCAACTTGACGAAAGCCACAGACCACCAATCTAGACTTGTTTCTCATAATAACCCCACTATCATCTTTTTTGTTCCGGGAGACCCATCTCATGTCTAATGATTTCTTGCCCTCAGAATGTTCTACCAACTTCCATACTTGCAACCTTTTGAACTGATTCAATTCCTTATGCATGGCTTCAACCCAACTTGGTTCCTATAAGGCTATAACATCACTCTTTGGCTCAATTTGGGATATGAAATAGGAGTAGAGACGATCATTGATTTCTCCTGCTTGACTACGTGTGGCAACTCCTGCCTCGAGTGGACCAATAACATTCTCAATTGGATGATCTCATTGAATGTTGGTAGGAATCTGATGATTTGGTACCAGTGCTGTGATTGGAAGATTTGAAAAGTTGTCATGTATTCCATATTTGAAATTATATTCCCCAGACGAAGAACTGCGCACGTGAGTAGTTCTTGCAACAAACTCATTCGTAATAGGATTCGGGAAAATATAACTTCCAAATGTTTCACGAACAGGTTTGCTAACATTTGTTGCCTCAGCATCAACTGTAGGTTGCACAAACTCTTTAGCAGTGTTTGTAGAAGATTTTGTCTCAGGAACCGGCTCTTGAGTGGGCATTAAAGATTCAAGTGCTCATCATACGATCCAACTAAATCAATATTCAGCACTACTGTCTTATGAATTGCTGTTGTGGTCACAACCTTATCTTCATTATCCTCACTGTGCAACGTACCTGCAGTATCTGCAACAATATCTGGAAAAACATTAAACGATTTAAAAAATTCATGACAGTCAAATAACCAATTGGACCAACTCTTGCATCGGTCTCGTTTTCCTCTAGCCAGCACACATCATATGATTCCACAATCTGTTTTGTGGCCTTGTTGTAAACTCAATAAGCAGTATAACCAGCATATCCAACGAAATAGCAATCATCGGCTATTGAATCAAACTTCGGTGTAGCCTTCAAATGCAAAAGGATGCAAGGACATCCGAAAGCAAGAAAATGGGCAACAATCGGTTTGTATCCATAAAGCAACTCATAGGGTGTCTTCATGTGTTGCTTGTTGATGAGCACCCTATTCTGCACATAGCATGCCATGTTGATTGCCTCAAGCCCAAAAGAAAAGAGGCAATTTTGAGTCACACAACATCATGCAAGCAACTTCAACCAATGTATGATTTTTTCTTTCAGCCACTCCATTTTATTATGGTGTTCTTGCAGAATTATATTGACGTTGTATTCCCTTTACAGCACAGAAGTGATTCAAAACAACATTCTTGAACTCAGTACCGTTGCACACCATATCCCTTTGACCATCAAGTTAGTCTTATTTTCCATTAGCACTACAAATCTATTAATCAGCTCTGCAGTCTCGATCTTGTTAGCTAAATAGAAAATCCAAGTAAAACGTGAGTAATCACCAGTAATAACTAAGCAATAAGATTTGCGAGAAATACTGAGCACACTGATAGGACCAAAGAGATCCATATGAAGCAATTGAAGTAAAGAGTCAACAGAGTTGACAATCTTAGACTTGTGAGATTTATTGTGATGTTTTCCTTGAGCACACGCCACACATTTTTCAAAAGTTATAAAAATCTTTAACTGGCAAGCAACGAACAATGTTGTTTTTAGCAAGACGATTTAATTTTTTGGTCATTTGCATGCCCTAGAAGACGATGCCAAAGCATGACATTTTGTTCCAACATTTTTTAAAATAAACAAGTAATTTGTTCGGGAACATTTTGGTTCATGTGATCACGTATGCATTTTCTTTTCTTTGTGATCGAATAAGAACCTAGTCTTCTAGTATGACAATGCCCGGCTTCAAAATGAGACATTCTTTTTTTTTTAAAATGAGTTGAAAAACGTCTGTCACAGATCTGAGATACACTTAGTAGACTGTGTTTCAACTCAGGGACATAGTTCATATTATCGAACTTTAACACACCATTACTTACAGTAACCTTTTGAGTGATCTTTCCCTTCTTTCCTCCCACAAAGGACACATATCCTCCCTTAATAGTTTGAATGCCATGCAGTTGGGTGATGTCTCCTATCATGTGACTGGAAAAGCCACTATCAACATACCATGGTCTGATGATAATCCACCATAGCTGTTCCTACAAAAAGTGTGGACTTAGTTAGATTTGGGTACCTAGTCCATAGTAACACCGGGTAAACCTGAAGTATCTATGCAAGGCACCTATTGCCATGTCATATCTTCCCTGTTTTCTAATAAATTTTTGGAATTATAACAAGGAATTTTGAGGGACTGGTCCGTTACAGTTTTAGGAAATCATTTGTAGTCGGGTTTGAGAACCTTGTGACTAACAAAAATGGTTTTTCTGACTTTGGGATTGGGAACGGATGGTGACTGAGTTCTTGGTCCTTTGGCCGATTTCAGATTCAGGTTCGGTTTTGGGCCGAGCCTTGCCTTTTATCAGGATTCTTTGCCATTGCTGGTTTATAATGTTTGAATCCTTAACCTGCACATTTATGGATGTTCCAGTCATCCTTAGAGGGGTTTGCCTTGGTGGGTTTTCTGTAAAACTGATTTTGAAACCCCTACCTCGGCATGCACTTTTGTCTTCGTCCATAATAAGGAACATATGGACGATGTGGACAATTTCTGGCTATGTGGACAATTTCTCACCTTGGCCTTCAGCTTCTCTTCCACCTTCCCCCTCAAGGAAGTCCCCTGACCAACCCCCCCCCCCCCCCCGCCTTGGTAGTAGGACAGTTGGATGCCAAGTGGCCGGCACCCTTACAGCGGAAACAAGTCAACATCGGACACTCGAAATGGGGGTGTCCAACCTTATCACATCGGAAACAAGAACCAGAACCACTCTTATATTCCCCCTTGTGCGGTCTCCCGCACTTCTTGCAATTTCCAAACGCCGCATCCCTCTTAACATCCGAAGTCTCAGTCTTTACCCTCTTCTCAGACGAATTAAAATTGCTTCCCCCAGGCCGCTTACCGTACAAATTTTTGTTCCACATCTTCCTAGTCTCGGTCGGCGGTAACTTCTCCTTCTGATCATACAGTTTACCTGCTAGGGTAAACACCGAGTGAAAAGAGTTCATGTCGGTGGTCACCACACCCCTACGAATATCTGCCGGAAGCCCCCTCACATACTTTTTAATCCTCTTGGCTTCGGGAGTAACCAAATCGGGACATAAACGGGTCATCTGGTTAAACTTTGTGGTATACTCCCGATGCGTCAAACTACCCGCCTCCAAGGTCAAGAATTCCTATTCCATCTTATCCAATTCATGCGGAGGACAAAACTGATCAAGAACCAATTTCTTCAACTCATCCCATGTCTTCCTCCTAATCGAACGATCACCCATAGCCTGCGCCAAGTTATCCCACCAACACAGTGCCTCGGAACGAAAGGAGGCAGTAGCATAAGTCACCATGTCACCCCGCTTACATTTACTAACCCTCAGAACGGCCTCTATCTCCCTCACCCACTGATGTGCTGCCAACGCATCCTTGGTACCATCGAAAGAAGGGGGTCACACTTCTTAAAGTCACCATACGAGCAACCCTGAGTAGATACACTAACAGTCCACACTTCGTCTTCATCTCCACTCGGCACATACACCTCCTCCTCCTCCTCCTCGACCGGAGTCTCCTTACCCTTCCTTCCCTTATCCGAACTCTTACCAACCACTGACTCCTCCATGGCCCTGACGGCCTCAGCAAGGATCTCGGGAATGGCGCTATGGAGCACCTGGTAAACCTCATCCGCGATAGCCGCGTGCATAGCAGGATCTAAGGCGGGGTTATCCCCCTCCTCATGAATCGGGGCTTCCTGCTAGGAAGTAGGAATCTCACGCTCAGCTTCGGCACGTGGCTTACGACCACGGCCACAAACATTAGAACCACCTCTCTTAGCTGCTCGAGTATTAACCATGACTTATCCCTACAAAGACAGAATTTTAACACGGTCAAGTACAAGTGGCATTTAGAACATGTAAGGTAAGGGTAAAATGCTAATGACGTTGATCAAGTGTAATTAGTCGTTTACTTTACCCGCCCGTCCTAATCACCCCTGCCCCTATCCCCATTAGCATTCTATCTAACACTTAAACAATTAATCACATACTGGAAACTTTAAAATTCAAAGGAATGACTAAACAATTTAAAGTTACCACTTGGCGTGCAGCTACTCGCGTTGGGCATACTAGTTTTTCTCTTACAGTTCAAGTCCAAGCATTCGGGGATGCTCGAATCCCTCGAACCATGGCTCTGATATCAACTTGTAAGACCCCGAATCTCGGGAATCCTACAGTTGGTATTCATCCATCATACTTATAAAAATACTTTAACTTGAAAACAGTTCATTTCATTAAAACAACCAATTCAGAGTATAATTCAGCGGAAAACAATAATTAATAACATAAGTTCCCAAAACCTGGGAGTTATGCCCAAAACCAATTTAAATATATTTGATATAACTTTTTAAAAATAAATGTTTAATATTGAAATCTTCCATCCACGTATGCCCTTCACCGTCCAAGTAGCTTCGTGCATGCCCAAGCGATAAGGCATCCTCCTCCTAACCTGAAACTCACACTAACATGCACATAAAGTCAGCTTGAGCTGAGTGAGTTCAAGTTTTAATAAATAACATCAATAATAATAATCATAATAGTCATTCCAAGGATTTTGAAATATAAAAGGGATACATCAGTTAGGCCATCATCATCAATAAATAATCGTCCTTATATATATATATATATATATATATATACACATACATATATATAAACATCTTTATAAGTACATCCCTATATATATATATATATATATATAGCATCCAAGTAATAACATCAGGGTCGAGCAAACGTACAACCCAAACACGTAACATCTCATCCAACATATGCAAACACAAAGTAGGCATACGTAACATCCGTAGTCGATAACGACTACTAACATCGCCAAATATTGGCCATACAATAATACATACATACATACATACGATAATATCATCTCAAGGCCTACCCTATATAAGTAAGCCCATCCAAAATAATTTTAAACAATTCATCAAGCAAAATCGCTTAGGTGTGCATGCTAGCCCAAAATCTTAAAAGAGTAAAAAGGGGGCATCATGAACTCACCTGACACATGACACGTATTCACCATGAGCTAGGTAATCCCTAAGTAATCCCAAAACTCAAACACCAGTCGGTTTACATACAAACATTACAATCTACATCGAAAGGACTCGTTTATCCTACGAGACGTTTTAACATGGTTCGAGTTACCTAAAGTCTCGATCTCATCAAATTCAATCATAACAGCCCCCGGGGCCTTACATTCACCAACACGACCGTTAGATACTCTCGGGAATAAAGAATTCCCAATTTACCCCCGGAAGCACTAGGTGATGCTAACACGCGCGTTTAAGAGTTGTTTAGGTCGTTAACATCCAACTCAGCCCCGTGTGGACCCAATATGATTAAATCACAGCCAACAAGTCCACACGATGCTACACGAGTCAAATGGGCCGGTAACTCGCAAGTACAACGCACCAACTATTCAATAAACGTAATTACGCGTTGTACCGACCCGTTTGAGTAACCGACAACCAATTCAGGCCCATAACTTATAAAAATGATTTTTCAACAGCCCGTACATCAAACCAAGTTCCCCCGATCTGAATTGGTCGTTAATCACTTCAACCCTCGCGTTAAACGCATCAAACTACAATTCTAGTCAACCAAACACTAACAATCAAACTACAACTAGTTGACCAATCTAACGAACACCAATGAACATGATTTTTAAGTATGTTATACTAGACATACCTAGGAAGATTTTGGTACAAAAACCTCAACCAAAACATTCCCGAAACCTCTCAATTGGACAGCCACCCGGTTACCTAAAACAAGTTGTTTATCGATCAATACGCGTAATATAAAGATCAATTAAGGTGTCAAAGAGTTGGGGAATCGTAGAACTAACCTTCAATTGATGTTTTACGCTCACACCTTGGCTGGAAAGAAGAAAATCGTAGGGTGGGGGGCTGGAGGCTGCCTATTGGAAATCAAAGAGAGGGGGTTAGGGATTTTTTTTGTTTTGTCTTATAATATAAAAAAGTTTCATCCTAGCCCCTCAAAATTGAAGTATATGGCAAATTGGAAGAAAAGTTAAATGATTTAACGTACTGAGATGACGAGAAGGTTTCCAAGAAACATTGGTTAAATCCCGAGAGATGTACATACTCTACAAGCTCTAAATCATAAACTGAGAGTTAACGGGCGTTACAGGTGGCTTGTGAATAGTACTATTGGTTTGACAAACCCAAATGGAATCGGCCTGGGTGCCGTGTCACATAGCGCCGTTTGCACATGACCATACTTATATAAACAGGCTATGTAGTGTTAGACATTGGTACCGGGGCATGTTGTGGGCGGAAGGAGAGCCACAGTGGTTGATTGCGCATGGGAAATGGATGCACGCAGCACAAACAGTCCAGGCTTCACTGTAGCTTAGCATAATTACATCATTTACATACATACATACATATTTATATCATGATTACAAGTGTTAACTTGAGAATATTCATAACTGTTTTCTTGAAACTCGCGAAACTCACCAACTCTAGTAGTTGACCCGTTTTAAACTGCTTTTCATGAATGGTACCGAAGTTGGAATAATATGATGATATGCTACCTGTCGTGGATCGTGCTTGATGTTATGTGAATAGACGCAATGTTATCAGTACGAATAGAATAGTGTAACGAACTTATTTTGTTGTAACGCCTAGTTGGGAACAAAGATAAATTAATGTAATTTAATGTAAATTAGTTTTTAATGTTTCGTTATAAACAATGTTGTTGATACCTGAGGTGTCTGTTACATTCCCGTTTTACGCTTCCGCATTGTGCTAGTCGGGGTGTGACAGAAGTTGGTATCAGAGCCATTGGTTATAAAGGATTAGGTTATCCCTTAAAGTACCTAAAATATAACCGTAGGGTCGATTAACTCTGGGAAAAATATTAAATAACAATTTAATATTATATACTGATGGATGCCTGGATGAACTTGTATGGCAAGTGAGTTATTGTGGTCCAGAACATAATAACAGACTTGCTTGTACGAGGGAATTCGGGGAAAAGTCATGGAACGTGCAGATAGGTAAAACTGGCAACATATGTGTATAAAACGTAATACTGAGTATGTATATATATATATATATATATGTATGTATGTATATATATATATAAAACCCATACG
Organism: Bidens hawaiensis; assembly: GCF_021521415.1. NCBI lineage: Eukaryota > Viridiplantae > Streptophyta > Magnoliopsida > Asterales > Asteraceae > Bidens > Bidens hawaiensis. The sequence continues at coordinate 64,752 of NW_027499345.1, forward strand.
TGCTTATCTGAAATAAGGTGTACGAATATGTGTACGTATGATACTGTCGATAACAGTAAATCTTATTATGAATATTATATTCATTTATATTCAATATTAATAAAACTAATATTATATTTTAATATAAATAATATTAAATTTGGCTTAATTAATTAACCTTCCCTACAATAGTTCACCCTAGCAATAAATATTATTCTTATAACTAACCATTGTGTAGAGGTATGGTAAGGAATAACGACTACGTACCGGAAGAAGAACCGGTAATATTTGTTGAGGAGGAGGATCCAGAGGAGGACCCGGAAGAGGATCCGGAGGAAGATCCGGAGGTGGATGAGGAAGAGAATGAAGAGGATATGATTTGCAGAGAGCTACCCAGAAACGAGCCTGACCTGTCCGGCTACAGATGCGATAGTTATCCACCCAGGTCACCACACATAGGTCAGAACGAAGTTACCAGTCAGTATTGTTCACCTGTTAGAGTAGCCAGATCACCTACTCCACCTGTCCACCTATCCTCGACTACTTCAGCCGCTGCACGAGTCCGTCAGACTGCTCGTATTAGGGTAACCCCGATTGACCCTATTGACGGGTGGATCATAGAGCCACCCTTAAGGGTAGTAATTCCAACTAAATCGCGTGCGTTTAATTTTAATTTCAAGGATTTGGAATACTACATTATATTGTGTGATTACAGGTTTGAAAAGCTAAAGGACGGCGTTACAAGATCATAGGCGAAAACGGTGAAGAAAAAGGAGCTGGAACGAGAAGATTATGAAGAAAACAAGAAAATCTGGAGCCAGCCCCACCGTGGCCCACGGTCCACACCTTGGACTACGGTCCACCTGAAGCAAAAGAAACAGACCACACCGTACCGTGGAAGAAGGAAGGAACCGTGGCTAGGATCGTGGCCCAAGGTCTGGACCGTGGACCACGGTCCGATCGTAACAGCTAACCATCTTGGATTTAATTGGCTGTTTTGAGCTAACCTTCACATTATCTTTTCATCAAGAAACATTGGGGGACGATTTCTGGGAGTGAAGAACAATATCTTGGGATTGGTAATAATTATTTGGTGCATTTTTAATTCGTTTGATGTTGCATACAATTGATATTATGATGATTTCTCAAACCATGAGTGGCTAATTCCTCTTGGTGATCATCTTGGATGTAGGGTTTAATTGATACACTATGTTATCCTTTTATTTCTAGAATAATGACTTTGTAATGTTTGTTGAGTTGTTATGGTGTTTGATTAATTGTTTGTAAATTGTTGCTTGTGTTTGATCATGATTTAAACCATGCGTTCTTGGTGTCATTGGCAATTGAGATATCATGGGAAGAATTAGGGTTAAATATTAGTCAATTGATTATTGGGTAACAACCTTGCATTTTGTTAATCCAAGTACTTAGTTTCCTTTTATCACAAACAAGTTAACAACCATGAACTATGTCTAGGTGGTTCTTTCTAGTAAGCATGAACATTAGTGTTGATTTAAACCTGAAATCTTAGATGATCGCTTTAGTTTAATCTGTTTACAAATCTCAATAGTTTTTTTGCAAGTGTTTTATTTTATTTTAGTTAATCTAAAAATCAAACAATCAAATCTGAATTCACTTTTATACAATTTTAGTTTAATTCTATTTTCTGTTAAAGCTACTTGTTAACACATTTTCTACAAACTCCTCGTGTTCGATACCCATTACCGCTATCTATTTAGTTGTAATTGGCTTATTTTTGAGTGAGTCTTAGACCTCACGTCAAATTTTGGTGCCGTTGCCGGGGAGTAGTGCGCGACGTATGTTATTTTGGTAGTTTTTGTTTAATTGTTATTGTTAGTTTTATGCGGGTTGTGCTAATGTGCAGGTACTTACAGGTATATGCATACAAGACGCTCTCGGTCTTCCTCACCGTTAGCGTTTGATCCTGAAATCGAGAGAGCCTTTCGTCAGAATCGGATTCTTCAAAGGGAGAACAAGGTTATTGGGTCGCCAAGCACAAAAAGTCGGATAACTGACACCACAATCATGGCTTCGGAACAAACTGTACTACCAATGCCACCACCCATAAATTTTGAAAACCCATCATCCACTGAACCCATTACTACCACAATCTCTACAAATGTACCGACTTCAACCGTGTTTAGTTTTCAACCACCACCTAACCTTCCCCCCTTGACCACTTTCATGCCTATGCAAGGACAATCATCAAACTCACCACAACAATCCTTTTCCAATATAAACAAAATCCACCTTATCAACAACCATACACATTTACCCAAGACCCATCCATAACTCATATTCCAGCAGGTCCGAGATCGAGCCCGCAATTGTTTGGTGGGCCAGAGTATGGTGATGGTAATGAAGGGTATGAAGAGTTCGAAGAAGGATATTCAAGCAGGGTTGATGGGAATCAGTTGAGGATTCAAGGGCAGTTTGGGAATGGATCCGACTTTCAACCACAACAACAAGTGCAACAATGGGGTGGACTACATGTCAATCAAATACAACAACCATAACCATTGCAACAAGTTCCACAACAACCGCAATTTCAACAACCGTAATTTCAACAACCAATCCCCAACCGCAAGTTCAACAAAATGTGCAACAAAGGCCCGTTTACCGACAAATGGGTCAACCGAGAGTACCATTGGGGGTACCAAGAAGGCATGCAAGGGATATGGTTAGGGGAATTGAAGCTCATTTTAGACCAGTCATCACCAACAACCCATCTCCGGTGGTTATTCCTCAAAACCAAAATGGAAGAACGTTTGAGGTGAGAACTAATGCACTCCAAAGTTTACCAAAGTACAAGGGTCTTGCAACAGAAGAACCCTATTTTCACTTGGAGGCATATGATTCTATTTGCAACACAATCGGAGGTCAAGGATTCTCACCAGATGAGGTGAAATTGGTTTTATTTCAATTTTCGTTGGAGGATAAGGCGAAAAGATGGTTTTACACATTGCCATCCGCATCGATTTATACTTGGGCCGAAATGCAACAAAGGTTTTTGGAAGAGTTTTACACGGCCCAAAAGACTAATGATGCGAGACGAAGCTTGAGGTCTTTCCAACAACAATCGGGTGAAATGTTTCATGAAGCATTCGAGAGGTTCAACATGATGATCAAGAATTGTCCTCATCATGGTATAGCTTTGGGAGTTGTTGAATGCTTTTCATGAAGGGTTGAATGAGGAAGATGAACGGGATATGATGTCACTCACAAATGGTACTTTCGGTACCAATTATGAACAAGATGATTGGGCATTCTTGGAACAAATATCGGTCACATCGAAGAGAAAGGCTCAAACTGTAAGAAGAGCAATATCGACAATTGGAAGACCACAAGTTCATGCCGTGGAAGATGTGGGGGTACAAACTACTAATCAAACAATTGATGTTTGTACCAATTGTAATGAGTTGGGTCATGGGGCTGAGGTGTGTACGGTAGGGCAAGTACAAGTTGAAGAGGTAAGTGCACTTCAAAGTCAAGGGGGGTGGTAATCGGAATTTCAACATGAACTCAAACACTTATCACCCCGGGTTGAGAAATCATCCAAATTTTAGATATGGAAATCAAGAAACTCAACTTAATCCGAATTTCCAAGGGACTTCTCAAACCACCTTTATCCCTCGTCAACAATACTTCAATCAAGGAAGTCAAGGTCGATTTCAAGGAATGGGTGGTAATCAAAGTGGATCTTCGGGCCAAAGTTCATCAAGTGGGAATGAAGTGATGGACATGCTAAAGATGATGCAACAAGACATGCAGAAAAGAAATCAACTTGATGAAGCCCGAATGCAAAAGGATGAAGTCCGTGACAAGGCCATTCAATCGTTGACCACACAAATGGGTCAACTTGCAACCGAAGTGGCAGAATTGAAGAAAAACAAAGGTCAGTTGCCAAGCGACACCAAGGTAAACCCTTCTCATAACTCATCTCGTAATTTCCGATTAATCATGTTAATGTTTTGAGAAGTGATAAAGAGTATAAAGCTAATTTGTCACCCGGTTTGGTTGAGGGTGAAGTGGAGGATACCACGGTTAAGGAAAGTGATGATGAAGAAATTGAAACTAATAAAACCACTAAACATGTCACTTTTGAGGAACCGTTGCGAACATCGGGTCAAGCTCAAAATTTTAATGATAAAAACAAGGAAATGGAATCAAATGTAGTTCCATTTCCTTCGGCTTTGCTTGACCCGGGCAAGAAAAATGTGATTTTAAAACGGGGTCCTCAAAAGGAGGAAATGTGGGAAGTGTTTAAACAGGTTAAAGTGAATTTACCTTTACTTGAAGCAATAAAACGAGTACCCGCTTATGCAAAATTTTTAAAAGAATTATGCACTCAAAAGAGGCAACAAAAAGTGCCTAAATGGTAGACTTAACTGAGCGGGTAAGTGCGGTTTTAAAAGGAGACCTCCTTCTTAAGCTTCAAGATCCGGGAACACCTTTAATTAACATTCAAGTTGGTGGTTTTCAAATGTCTAGGGCGTTATTGGATCTTGGGGCCGGAGTGAGTATTCTTCCGGTGGGTTTATATGACCAATACGACTTTGGTCCTTTGAAACGTGTGGAGACCAAGGTTGTATTGGCTGATTTATCTAATAAACTTCCCCGTGGAATCGTACGGGATGTAATTGTGAAGGTAGAGGATTTTTATTATCCTGTGGATTTTTTGGTGTTGGATTATTCATCGGGTGACTCAAGTCAACAACAAAATGTTATCTTGGGTCGACCATGAACACGGCCCATGCAATCATTGATTGTAGATATGGTATCATTGACATGGCTTTTGGCAACCGGAAAATGCGTTTAAATGTTTTTACTAATGTTGCTAATTCTTTGAGTGAAGAAGAATGTTTTTTGGCAGATGTGGTGGATCATTGCAATCTTCATGAATATGATGAGGATTGTGTAGAGGCTTGCCTTTGTGATGATTCTGAACAGGTACACGTTTGTGCTTTGCGGATGGAGGAACAAAAACAGAATGTGCTAGCTCTATAATAGGGAAGACCACCATCTTTGGAGTGTCCACCAAAGGTGGAGTTGAAGGAGCTTCCGAGTCACTTGAAGTATGTGTTTTTAGGGGAGAATGAAACCCTCCCGGCTATCATTGCTTCGAATTTGGAGCAAGAGCAAGAGCAGGCATTAGTGAAAGTGTTGGAAGCACATAAAGCAGCTATTGGATGGACGCTTGCAGATTTAAAAGGTATTAGTCCTTCTATTGTTATGCATAAAATAATTATAGATGAGGAGGCCAAACCAACAATGGAGACTCAAAGGAGATTGAACCCGAATTTGCTAGAAGTGGTGAAAAAAGAGGTAATCAAGTGGTTGAATGCAGGGATTGTTTATCCCATTTCAGACTGCTCATGGGTGAGCCCGACACAGGTAGTGCCCAAGAAGGCCGGTATCCAGGTTATAAAAGATGATAGTGGTGAACAAATCGCCACCCGACCGGTAACCGGGTGGCGAGTGTGCTTTGATTATAGAAAATTAAATACCACCACCTCAAAAGACCATTTTCCATTACCATTCATTAATCAAATAATTGAAAAACTTTCGGGTCAAAAATATTATTGTTTTTTGGATGGGTATTCGGGTTATAATCAAATTGCAATTCATCCCGATGACCAACACAAAACCACTTTTACTTGTCCATATGGCACCTTTGCTTTTAGACGGATGCCATTTGGATTATGTAATGCCCCGGCTACTTTTCAAAGATGCATGATAAGCATATTTTCAGACATGGTCAGGGATTCACTTGAGGATTTTATGGATGACTTTTCTACTTTTGGTTCAACTTTTGAGTCTTGTCTCAATGATTTAGAAAAAGTTTTAAAACGTTGTGTTGAGACAAACTTGGTGTTAAGTTGGGAGAAAAGTCATTTCATGGTACAAGAAGGTATTGTGTTGGGTCATGTGGTTTCAAGTAGGGGGATGGAAGTTGATCAAGCAAAAATTAGAGTAACTTCATCTTTGCCACCCCTGAAAAATGTCAAAGGGGTGAGATCGTTTTTGGGATATGCCGGGTTCTATAGGAGATTTATTAAAGGTTTTAGTGCAATTTCAAAACCTTTATGTAATCATCTATTGAAGGATGTCCCCTTTGAGTTTACTAATGAGTGTTTGCAAGCGTTTGACAGTTTGAAGGAGAAGTTAGTGCAAGCACCAATCCTACAATCACCGGATGGGTCAAAGCCGTTCGAGATTATGTGTGATGCTAGTGATAGCACGGTGGGAGTGGTTTTGGGTCAAAGAGTGGACAAAAAGCCGGTGGTGATCTATTATGCGAGCAAAACTTTATCCGAGGCACAATTGAACTACACCACAACGGAAAAGGAGTTGCTTGCGGTGGTGTATGCCTTAGATAAGTTTCCCTCATATATTTTTGGAAGTAAAGTTGTAGTGTACTCGGATCATAGTGCGGTGTGTTATTTGATGGAAAAGAAAGATGCAAAGCCTCGTTTGATTCGTTGGTATTGTTGCTACAAGAATTTGATCTTGAAATTCGTGACAAGAATTGTTGTGAGAATGTAGTTGTGGATCATTTGTCGTGAATAACTCTTGAGGGTGTTGATGATCTAAAGGAGATAAACGAGAAATTTCCGGATGAAAAGTTGCTTATTGTTTCAACCGCACCGTGGTATGCTCATTATCTCAACTATTTGGCCACGGGGGCGATTCTGGAATTTTGGTCAAAAAAGAGAAGGCAACAATTCACAGCCCAAGTTAGCAATACATTGGAGTAGACCAAGTAGTGAGAAGATGTGTACCCGAGAATGAAGTACAAGAGATTTTGAAACATGCCCATTCATCGGCATGTGGTGGCCATTTTAGTGGTTCTAAAACGGGGTACAAGGTACTTATGTGTGGGTTTTATTGGCCAACAATTTTTAAAGATACCAATGAATATGCTAGGCATTGTTTAAATTGTCAAAGAATGGGGGGTATATCGAAGAGAAATGAACTGCCTCTACAACCTATCTTGGTTGTTGACATTTTTGATGTATGGGGCATAGACTTCATGGGCCCATTTCCAAACTCATGTGGGTACCTCTATATTCTTGTTGCGGTTGATTATGTGTCAAAGTGGGTAGAAGCTGTTGCAACAAGAACTAATGATCATTCCGTGGTGTGCAAGTTTGTTCAATCCAACATCTTCTCAAGGTTTGGGATTCCCCGAGTTATCATAAGTGATGGTGGATCGCATTTCAAGAACTTTGCATTTGGCAAATTGTTGAAACGTTATGGTGTGAATCACCAAATTGCAACGCCTTACCATCCTCAAACAAGTGGCTAAGTTGAAGTTTCGAATCGACAAAGCAAAGAAATTTTAATGAAGACAGTGCGGGTTGATAGAAAATATTGGTCGATTAAGTTAGATGACGCATTATGGGCCTATCGCATGGCCTACAAGACACCGATTGGTACCACTCCTTATCGGTTGGTGTATGGGAAGGGTTGTCATTTGCCAATGGAGTTGGCTCACCGAGCATTATGGGCAATTAAAAATGTTAATTTGGATTACACGGAAGCTGGTGAGTTAAGGAAATTGAAATTGAACGAATTGGAAGAAATCCAGGATGAGGCATATGAGTGTGCCTTAAACTACAAATAGAATTTGAAGAAGATGCATGATGCCAAATTAAGGAAACGAACATTTGAGGTTGGGCAAAAAGTGTGGCTTTATAATTCAAGACTTAAACTGTTTCCCGGGAAGCTCAAAAGCAAATGGATGGGCCCGTATGTGATCACAAGAGTCGGGAGGTTTGGTCATATGGAGATTGAAGACATGCAAAGTCAAGTTAAGCAAGTTGTGAACGGACATCGCCTCAAACCCTAATTGGAAGGAAAGGATTTGAACATGATTGATAAAGACAAGGTGAGTTTCCTTCTAAGCTCACCGGATAGCTCCATATCGTAAAAGAAAGGCCCAGGTATGTTGTATAGTGTAAATAGCTTTTGTTAAAAATTTATTTTTTTAAAATTACCTCTCTCGTGTGAATGTGTTCGAACCAAGTGTGGGGAAGTTCTTAGGAATTTCTCTACCATTTTGAGGACAACTCGGTTTTTTATGGGGGGGGGGTAGGGTAATTTTTATTTTAGTTTATGTTTTGTAAATTGCTTGGATTCCTTGTAAAAAAAAAAGTTCCACCGTGGACCATGGTCCCAACCGTGTCCCACAGTCGGGTCACCGTTGCCCACGGTCCAGAGTGTCACCACGGTACGGTGGACTCTGGAATTCCTGGAACAACATCACCGTGGACCACAGTTCACGCTGTGGCCCACAGTCTCACCTGACTGCTTCGTTAACCCTGGTCAACTGTGGACCACGGTTCAAACCGTTGCCCACGGTGCGGCTTCCCCTGCTGCTGTTTGACGGGTTTTAAAGGTTAAAAACGAATTTTAAATTTCTTTTACATCCATTCTCAGCCAAAAAACTCACCAACCATCTTCTCCTTCTTCACATACTCCTCTCTAAAAACCTAATTTCCCCACTATCTCTTCCAATTAATAACCCCAAATCCAAGTTTCTTAACCCGATTGTGTGTGAATTTGTAAGAGGATTAACAACCCAAACTCTATTTTCATCAATTCTTAAGTGGTAACCCGATTGTGAGGGTTAGGGTTCAAAAATTTCAAAGTTTTTTTGGGTTTTCTTGTTTGCTTTAGACAAGTGCTTGTTTATCACCATAAACATCAAACCAAGGTATGTTCATTGTCAACTCTTTGAATATATTGCAAAATCTGTCAAGGTAGTGTTAATTTGTGTAAACCCACTTGCTTGTTGGTTATAATGGTTACAAATTGTAGTTGTGGATAAGAAATAAATGCTTGAGATTGGTGATTTATCATGGAAAAGTTGAAAAAGTAAGCGTTTATTGAAGTTTTGTGACATTGGTTAATTATATAACGAGTTGTTTATCCACAACTATGGTAACAAGCAAGTGTGGGGATGGACATATTGAATTAACTTGGTTTGTTTTTGGTGGTTTGTGTGTATAGATGGGAAGGAATTCGGACAAGGGGAAGGGTAAGGCGGCATCTTTGAGTAGTCGGGCTGCCCAAGCCAAAAGACAACGGTTGCGAGAAGAGGAAGAGCATGTGCAAGTAGAAATCCCAAAACCCGACTGGAAAGGTGGGGTATTATCGAGTTATGCTTTAGAATGGCAACCAGAATTGTTCAAGGATAAGATGAGCACTTTGAGAGAAAGGTTTGAAGGGTTTATGTGTGAGAAGGAAATGACTGACCCTGGTCTTGAAGCATTTGGCGTGTTCGATAAGTTTGAAGCGTTAGGTTGGAAGTTGCTCTCCAGTGCTATGATGGAGAGAGCGCTGTGTTATATGTTAGGGAGATTGAGGAGTGGATATCTACCTTGAGGTGCCCACCGTTTAGGAAGGGGTCGGAGATGAAGTTGATCGGTACCGTGGGTGGAACGATGGTGGAGATGTCTATCGAGACACTCAATCAATTTGCTCAGTTCGACAGCAAGCCATCCAATTCGTACGTCTATCCATCGGTTAGAGATTTGTTTGACCATCCTGACAAAAGTCCGCAATGGTATAATATATAATCGTCCATGTTGAAAGGGGGAAGAGGTACAGGTTTGAATTTTAAAAAAGGGGGTTGAGGATTGAAGCTCAACTGTTGATGACAATATGTCTATCCAATGTGGCTCCCCGTCGGAGTGACATTTCAGTGGTGAGAAACAGTGATATGCCGGTTTTGGCCGCGTTGATGACTGGCAAGCCATGAATTTCCTTTCGCTACTTAGCCATGTTAAACATATGGACGAGTAAAGAGAGAAACAAGAGAAAGTTAATCCCTCACTGTCGATTGATCACGGCGATGCTGAAGTTGCATGGTGCCATCCCAGCAGGCGCAATTGGGTTGAAGAAGATATTTACGGAACACAAGTTGGATGCGTTGGGGCCAGGTTGGATATATAGAAAGAGCGAAAGGTACCATCAATTGAAGAACGGTAATGAAAAATGGAGAGTATTAAGGGAGGATGTTCAACGAGAGGTGAATGAAGAGTTGGAGGAAATAATTGAGGAAGGAAGTGACGATGAAGACATGGAGGTGGTTGGTGGTGATGAGAATGTTGGTGGTAGTGGATCCCAACAAAGGGGTTGGGACTATTTTTCGGGATATGCTTCATATGGAGACAATTGGGCCCACATGGGTTCGATAAATGAGGTGGTGGAGAGGCATCGGCCTTCCACTTTCGGTAATTGGTCGGAGGAGTCCCGGGCGCTTTTCGACCACCAAACTTTCATGGGGGCTTATCATGAACGAGCCGAGAAAGAGAGGCATGACCGTAACGAGATGTGGAACCGTGCTCACGCCTATGCACGCGCGAGCACGAATCAAACATGCTGTATATGGACGACAGAAACAGAAGAATGCACGAACAGTGGCATGCTGGTGAAGAGGTCATCCCAGATCCACCAAGTGTGGATTACACATCTCTGCCACCATATGACGGCTCTGTACGATACCCCGAGCCTCCATTGCTTCACTCCATGTGGATGGACTCGATGCAGTCGATGGCACCACCACCATCATCATCGGGAGAAGGAAGCAGCGGCGGAAGTGGAGCTTTCAACTTTGGTGAATTTTTGGACTTTATGACCTCCATCTTTGGGCCGCCACGGCCGCCTTATTATTGATGAGGGCCTCATCATACCAGGTGCATGTGTTTGTGTATATTGTTGTACAGTTGTTTATTTTGTGTTCGGTTTCGTATTTGGGTGGAAGGGAGGAGGAAGAAATCTTTTGAGATAGTGTTACGGGTCAGAAAGAGGTGGTGTTTTTTTGTGCTTATTCTTAGTTTCTCAAAACCATACCTTGGGGACAATGTATCCCAAGTGTGGGGATGGGGAATCTTTTGATTAAAATTTTAAAAACTATTTAAAAAAATGATGATGAAATGAAAATTTTTGATGAAAAAGAAGACAATTGAAAGAGAAACATCCGGTAAGATTGGCGGGGCAAAGTGTTGGTCCCCTTTCATGGTCATAATTCCCCTAAAAATCAAGTTTGCTTAGCTATGTTAAAAATGTGGTCGAGTAGTAGTCTAGGCAAGGTTAGCATGCTTTCATTTTATCTAATCACATAATATGCCCACAGTCACTTGGGTATTGGGAAAACGAAGAGCGCTGACGGAATGGTTATTCTCCGTTAGAACTTGTGCCATCAATGCACTTCGAGACCTTAGCTTGGCATAAATGCAAAAGTGATTGAGGCACATAGGTTAAAGCCTCGTCTTGGATGAGTGTGAGTACGGGTTTTGGGGGTTGGGCCACATAAATTACATATATGAGCGTGGGTAATGAGAGGGGCGGGGGGTTGGTTCCTTTAGAAAACTTATTGGACCTATTCTTTTTATTTGATCAAACCCTGATGTATTTGTGAGATGATCCGACTTGGTAGGTTGTTCTTTGTAATCGTAGTTGTTTTGTTAGTAATTAATAGAGAGTAGTAGTTAATCGTTATGCGAGTTATAATCTTGAAAAAAAATTGAAAAAAAAAGAGAAAAAAGAGAAAAGATAAGGAAAAGTCGAGGCAATGTTCAAAGCCTTGTGGTTCGAGTTTGTGATTCAAGCTATTATGTATATAGTTGTGTGTTTTATTGTTTAATTTAGTTTCAATGTAACAAGTCGGGTCGGATCACCTAAGTCACTTTCAATATCCCCATTCCATACCTTTACACCTAGCCCCATTACAACCCAGTTAAGACCTCTTGATTTGCGATTGTGTTAAAGCACGAGTAGGTGGAGATTTGACGGTGGTACAAGCGTATGCAAGGAGAATCGAGTACTACTGTAATTCATGGAACGATCACCGGCACGGGAGTTAATGAGTGACGTTGTGTTATGTGTGAGTAAAAACCGAAGCATGTTAAGGTTGACTAGAATTCAATGTTTTAAAATATAATATCAAGTAGCTAGTGCAAACCTCTAATTATGTGGGAATAGGGTATGAATTGGGACCTTGACCGAGCCAGGCTTGTGGTATGTTTGGTGGCGTGTTTTGAAAGCAATTGTGGTTTCAAGTGTTGCTTGAGGGCAAGCAACGTGTAAGTGTGGGGATGTGACGGTGGATCATAGAGCCACCCTTAAGGGTAGTAATTCTAACTAAATCGTGTGCGTTTATGTTTAATTTCAAGGATTTGGAATACTACATTATATTGTGTGATTGTAGGTTTGGAAAGCTAAAGGACGGCGTTACAAGATCATAGGTGAAAACGGTGAAGAAAAAGGAGCTGGAACGAGAAGATTATGAAGAAAACAAGAAAATCGGGAGCCAGCCCCACCGTGGCCCACGGTCTATACCGTGGACCACGGTCCACCTGAAGCAAAAGAAACAGACCACACCGTACCATGGAAGAAAGAAGGAACCGTGGCCAGGAGCGTGGCCCACGGTCTGGACCATGGACCACGGTCCGATCGTAACAGCTAACCATATTGGCTTTAATTGGCCGTTTTGGGCTAACCTTTTCATTATCTTTTCATCAAGAAACACTGGGGGACGATTTCTGGGAATGAAGAACAATATCTTGGGATTGGTAATCATTGTTTGGTGCATTTTTAATTCGTTTGATGTGGCATACAATTGATATTATGATGATTTCTCAAACCATGAGTGGCTAATTCCTCTTGGTGATCATCTTGGATGTAGGGTTTAATTAATACACTATGTTATGCTTTGATTTCTAGAATAATGGCTTTGTAATGTTTGTGAGTTTTTATGGTGTTTGATTATGTTGATACATGTATTGTCCATCTCGGTCTTTATTGGATGATAATTTAATAGTTTAATGTTATAGGGGTTATTAATGTAAATTTGCCAAAATGTAAGGCACATTCGTCCTAATGTAAGTCCCATTCGTTAACCAAGATTAACAAATGGAACATAACGAATGTAGGCTATTCGCTATCATTAAAGTATTAACGAATAAGGTTGTTTATTCGTTAAGTAAGTGTAACGAATGACTCATTCGTTAAGTCTATCTTAACGAATAAGGTCATCTCCTATATATACCCCCTGTAAGTTATTCTAGTGAAACAGTTCTTATCATTTTCCTTACTCCTCTCGTTACTCTGCCCAATTATTCTCTTAACACACACACTACACACACTAACGTAAACCTCGCCTAATCGTATACCTAATCAGCGATAACATCGATGTCATCACAAGATCTAGATCCTATCATGCTCTCTCAAGTGGTATCAGAAACTTAAGATCAGATCTTCGATGTTATTCGTTAATGAATTGTTCAAATTCATCAAGGATTGTATCAATTATATCATGAATTGATATAATTCGTTGATTCGGTAAAACAGAGTGTCTGGTTATCATTGAATTTGGGACTGTTCTTAATGTAATTAGGAGTATTAATCCGTTAATTGAATAGTAATGGAGGTTTGAGGTTGTTTTGAGAATTGAATTGAAGTTTATTGAGCTATGGATAGTCTGGTTTGAATTTGAAATGGTTTGGTGAATACAGAGTGTAATTGATAGGATTGGTAGTGGTTTGAGATTACGGACGAGAAATTGTAAGGGTTCGGAATTGATATGCGAGTTGATTGATGGATATTTCATAGATTTCGGACTAGTTTCGACAGTGATCTGAATTTGTGAAAAGTTTGAAGATATGAGTTCTTATTCGTTAACTGATGAAGTCTCATATGTTAACTGATGAGTTCTGATTCGTTAATCATGAACTGCTCACTCGTTAATTCATTCGTTAATCAACCTGATTCGTTATAATTCATTCGTTAAAAGTTAACTGCTCATTCGTTAATCCTCTCCTTTCGTTAAAACTACTTTCGTTCCAAAACTACATTCGTACTTCAACCACATTCGCTTAAAGCTCATTCGCTATTCATTCTCCATTCGTGATACTTATTCGCTTCATAGTTCATTCGTTAAACCCATTCGTCTTAACAGCATTCTCGTTAACGAATATCCTTTATTCGTGTCACATTCGTTATTGTTCCTCCATTCGTGTGAAAAGTAATCATAAGTTTTCAGTGTTTACAAGTTTAGTCCTCTAACTTTCAACAAGTGTTATCATGGATTCTCAGAACGCCTTGTTCTATGCTTTAGCTTCCCAAAATGCTCTAATGCAGCAAATGCTTGCCATGGACAATGAAATTGAGAGTCACAACAAGTGTCCAAAATTGCTGAAACTTTCTGATTTTGCTCGGTGGGAACCAAGGTTTCGTGCTCACTTGGGATTTGTTCATCCAAGTAGTGTACGTTATCTTGATGTTGTGTATTCCGCACCGTTGGTTGGAAGTGAAAATCTCGGCTGGACTCCTAAGGAATTCAAGAATTATGAAACTCAAGAGTTGAAAGATTTTGAAAGTGAGACAAAAGCTTATTCAACTCTCACTATGGCATTACCTGAACAGATATTTCATCAATACAGCACCATAAAGATTTGTGCATCATTATTCGACACCCTGAAAAGAAGAAGCCTGGATAATACACTAGAGAGCAAGAAAACGCTTGTGAAGTTTCAATTCAGTAACTTTATCTTGATGAAGAACGAAACGGTTGAAGAGATGATAAATCATTTTAGTCATCAAGTGGTTGAAATGGCCAGCGTTAACCTTGAGCCTACTGAGACTGACAAGATCGATACGCTAAAGAATGCATTGCCTTCGTCATATTCGACTTTTCTCTTTGTGTTGAAAGAAAACGGTTTCTTTCGTAACCCAGAACTTACTGCATTGCAGTTTATCAACAAAATTGAGGAAAGAGAATTTAAGTTAAAGTGTCAAACATCATTGAAGGACAATCAAAACCAAAATCCTTCAATTTATGGTGGAGCAATGCCAGCAAACACTTCTTCAAGTCAAAGTTCTGTCCCAATCACTGCTTTCTTCACTCAAGCTCAAGATGAGACTCCTAATATAAACAACAACTCACCTAATGTATGCTTTATGGCATCAGGTGAAAAATCTGAGTCTACCGCCAATGCTTCAAGTTCATTACCAAAAGTAAATCTTCAAGAAGCCGAACAACAGTTTGCTTTTGTATGTGCTTTCATGACATCATACGAACAATTGGTGGGTAGAAAAATTGCCACTAGTGAGTTAACCGATGAAGATTATGATCAAATTGATCCTGATGATCTTGAACTGATGGATCTCAAATGGAAAATGGCTATGATTGTTAGAAAGGTCAAGAAGTTCATGCAAAGAACAGGAAAAGACCTTCCAACTCTGAATAAACGAGTTGGTTTTGATAAATTGAAGGTTAAATGCTACAACTGCAGGGACTTTGGCCATTTTGCCAAAGAATGTGACAAGCCAAGAAAAGAATATTCCGGTCCACGTAATACTGAGAGATCACAAGGAAAGAATTCATCGGGTAATGATCAAAGCAAAAGGAGTTCTTCTGAAGGAGAGAAGAATAAGTCAAACAACAATCAAGCTCTTGTCGCTAACGAATGGGTTGATTGGTCGCAAAGGTTGTCAGGGAATCAGGCCAATCTTGCGGTATTTGAACCAGTTGATCAATTTGAATATGCAAGTAGTGATCAAGTATCTGAAGAGAGCGATACATCAGACTCTGAAATTGACTCTTATCAGATTTCATCTGATAACTCATCTGTGCAAGCCAAATCTGACACTTCAAACCCTGATCACATTGAATCGTATGCTTGCATGGCTAAGATCGACGAGGTATGTCCTAAACCTCAAGTTAGTGAAACTGAATCCTCAACTGTTGTGTTAGAGTGTACTGAATGTGCTGAAATCAAATCCAAACTCGAAACAGTCTTAACTCAGAACACCTCTCTCACAAAGAGCTTTTTATGATCAATGAGTGCTATAGACATAAATCTAAATTTCTGGAACAATCGACTTTAAAAATCCAAAATCTGTCTAAAAGCAATCATGATCTAAAAGCTGAGGTTCGATGTAAGATTATTGTGGTTGAACTACATTTTCAGGAGATTCTCAGACTCCGAACCTGTATTTCTAAACTGGAAAATGAAATTCTTGAATTGAAAAATAAACTTGGAAAATTTCGAGATTCCTCGTTTTTGTTAAATGAAATAATTGAAGTAAGCAATTCCCACAAGAAAATTGGGAAAGCAGGTTTAGGGTTTGTTGAGATTCCTCCTCCATTTAAAGGTGATTACTGTAGCATTCCAGATGTTACACAATGTCCTGAAGTGCTTAAAGTTGAACCTGAAATTTTTGCTCAAAATAAATCAACTCAAGAACCGATTCACATCCATAGTAAATCCGTATTTACCAAAAGTGAATTATATGGTTCTGTTGAGGAGTTAGTTGAACAAGATGAGATTGTCAAAAACAAGACTATTCCTGCTGACAATCACATCTTATGTGAACCTGAAGAATTTGAACAGGTAGTCTATGGTTCAAAATCTTTGGGTTAAACTTCTAAATCTCCTAAGGTATCACCTAATGTATATCATTTAGACAGACCTTCGGTGTCTAATGAGGAGTTGATGAGATTCATAAATCCTCAACCAAAATCTTCAAGCAGGAAGATATTTAAATTAAAAGGTCTTTCAAAGGTTTTTTCAGATAAGGAAGTTCCTCTGAATCTTCTTAATCCAGAATTAATTGATAGTGTCTTTCAGGATGACACTTCAGAAGTCACTAAACTTGAACAACAATTTAACGAATCTAAATTCAAAAATGTTCAAGAAATGGAAAAGAACACCACATTTAAATAAAATTTGTCAAATCATCTGGAATGGAGAATTCATCAAATTCTACCATCCTAGAATTTTTCCAAAATAAAAAGGGAGTTAAATATGCTGGTACATAGAAAGTGTCTTTTGAAGAACCAAAACTAAGGCTCAACCTGTGCATGAAAGTCAATCAAGTGGTTCACTATATAAGTCTTTACATTCACGCTTATGTTTTAGATGTGGTGAACGGGGACATGTGTCTAAAAAATGTAGAGCAAGGGTTGATGAGATCAATGTGTCATCAAATTATAAGACTGAACTGAATGAAAAACCAAAAGAAAAGCAAGTTGATGAGAGTGTTATAATGTATTCTGATGTCAATCCAAGAAAAGTTGTTAGGATTGAATCATTTAATGTAACAAACAAATGTGTTGACCGTGCTCAACCAATTTGTTCAAACATTGATTCGGGAATTATACGTGACGGGTACTTAAAGAAGAAAAACAAGAAACCGGTAACCTATTCTCAAGTTCCGAATACTAGTGTTAAGTTATCATTTACTCCGAAAGTATCAAAGGGAGAGCCCAAGCTGCCTTTTTGAACTAATCATTTACTTGTTTGTGCAGAGTTCATCCAGGTTCGGGTCTACTCACAAATGGATTTTGGATAGTGGATGTTATAGGCATATTACTGGCAACCTAGATCTTCTGAATAAGGTTAAAGATATTCAAGGAGGTTATGTTACGTTTGCTGGTAACAATGGGGAAATGATTACAAAAGAAGGAGAAGTTTCAAATGGGAAAGTGACGTTTGAAAAAGTAAATTATTGTGAGAAGGTGGATCATAATTTTCTGAGTGTTTCTCAGATATGTGATAAAAAGGTTACCACCGTTTTCACAGACAAGGAATGTGTTATCCTTCAACCGGGATACACAATTCCTAAAGATATGGTTGTTATGAGATCACCTCGATCGAATAATATTTATGTACTAGATATGAGTTATGATGTAAATGTTTCACCCTCAGCTACATGTTTCGTGTCGAAAGCTACCGAAAAGGAGTCTATCCTTTGGCATCGCCGCATGGGACACATTCACATACGCAAGATGAATTTTCTTATTTCTAATGAATTGGTGGATGGTGTATCCCTTAAGAATTTCAAGATCAATGATCACTGTGTTGCGTGCAAGACGGGGAAACAAAAGAAGAAATCACATCCAAGCAAGTCACTCAACACGATTGTTACACCACTGGAACGACTACATATGGATCTCTTCGGTCCAGTAAATCGTGCTAGTATTGCTGGAGACTTGTACTGCATGGTGGTGACTGATGATTTCTCACGTTACTCATGGGTGTTATTTATGGGATTGAAAGATCAGACCCCTATCTTAATTCAGAATCTGATTACGAAGACCGAATCACTTTACAAACTGAAAGTGAGACGAATTCGTAGTGACAATGGAACTGAATTTAAGAATAATGTATTGGATTCTTCTGCATACAGAAAGGAATTCATCGGGAATTCAGTGCGCCTTATGTTCCTCAACAGAATGGTGTATCTGAAAGAAAGAATCGTACGTTGATTGAAGCTGCGAGAACGATGCTTGCTGATTCAAAGCTACCCGTTCAATTCTGGAACGAAGCTGTGAACACAATATGTTATACTCTTAATCACGTATTAACAATAAAGAAGTTCAAGAAGACGAGTTACAAGCTTCTGAACAATCGTAAGCCGAACTTAAAGTATTTGGAACCGTTCGGGTGTCCGTGTACTGTTTTGAATAGAGATACTGGAAAGTTTGATGAAAAAGCGTTTGAGGGTTATTTCTTGGGATACAATTCCCCTAAGAAACGTATCTTCAATATCTCTTCGGGTTGTGTGGAAGAATGGTATCATGTTGATTGCCAAAGTTATACTACTCCGCCAACTGGTACAGGTCCCGACTGGATGTTTGATTACGACGGCTTATTTAATTCGTTTATGTCAGTGGTTGAAGAGGTACATGAAGATCTCATTAGATCTTATTTGGAAGAACAATGTCTTCCTATTCCAAGGTCTTCTTCAGTTGATGTAGATGACTCTCCTAATGTATCATAAACATCAAATGAAGTTTTTAAGTCTTCCGATGAAGCTGATTTTGTTGATTCATCGTCAGGACCATTAGAGGAAGCTATAGACACAAATGAGCCTATTCTAATTGATGATGACTCTCCAACTGTATCTTTAGGCTCGTCTGAGGAAAATATCACCAATTTGGGTGATAACGTATCTGTACCTGTCATTCCTTCCTTAAGGATTCATTCTAATCATTCGGGAATAGATAATTGGTGATGTACACGACGAGGTTCGTACACGACACCAATTAGCTAATGTATGTGACGAACAAGTTGAGTGTAACTTATCTCCTACTGAGGATTCGATAGTTTGTGCTTATGCGGATTTGCACTCTTCGGGTATCCTTAGTATTGCACAATACACCTGCTTTTTATCACAGATCGAATCGACAAGTGTCATGATGGCACTCAAGGAACCATCTTGGGTGGAGGCTATGCAGGAGGAGCTGTAACAGTTTATTCGACTGGGTGTATGGGACTTAATTGATAAACCCGACCGTGTGAAAAGGCTATTCCGACCAAATGGGCTTTTAAGTGCAAAAAAGGACGACCGTGGGGTAATCGTGAGGAATAAGGCACGATTGGTTGTTATTGGTTACAATCAACAAGAAGGCATAGATTACACCGAAGTATATGCTCCTGTGGCACCACTAGAGGCTATACGTATCTTTCTTGCCTATGCAGCCTATAAAAACTTCAAGGTTTATCAACTGGACGTGAAATCGGTGTTCTTGAACGGAGCTATTCATGAGGAAGTGTATGTGAAGTAGCCTCCCGGTTTCGAGGATCCAGACTTTCCAGAGCGTGTTTACCGATTAAACAAGGCTCTTTATGGTTTACACCAGGCCCCGAGAGCGTGGACAGCACGTTGGCTAACCATATGATAGAAAGTGGATTCACGAGAGATACTGTGGATTGTACGTTATTTTATAAGAACCTGGGTGATGATTTGCTCCTCATCCAAATCTATGTGGACGACATCATTTTTGGTTCAACGAACGACAGCTTGTGTAAAGACTTTGAAAAGACGATGCAAACCAAATTCGAGATGAGCTCGATGGGAGAGATGAACTTTTTCTTAGGATTGCAAGTTCACTAGTCTGATTCCGGGATCTTTATCCATCAGATGAAATATGTGAACAATGTCTTGAGCCGATTCAAGATATCCGATGGTAAAATTCCTTCGACACCTCTTCCCGTGGGTCACAATTTATCACCGGATGAATTGGAGGATACCGTAGATCCAACCCTGTATCGAGCTATGATCGGATCTCTTATGTATTTGACTGCATCGTGACCTGATATTATGTTTGCTGTTTGTTTGTGTGCCAGGTACCAATCGAGTCCTCGAGTGACTCATCTGGCGGCACTAAAGCGCATCTTATATTATCTGAGGGGAAATCCAGACATTGGGTTATGGTATCCCAAAGACGATAAGTTTGATCTCACCGCTTTTACTGATTCGGACTACGGAGGATGCAAAATCAACTTCAAGTCTACAACAGTGGGATGTCAATTCTTAAGGAACCTGCTTGTTTCCTGGTAGTGTAAGAAGCAGACAACGGTCTCAACTTCAACAGCCGAAGTGGAGTATGTGGCGGCCTCGAGTTGCAGCTCACAGGTTCACTGGATCTAGCAACACTTGCGGGATTACAGTTTGAAGTTTCTTACTATTCCTATTTATATTGATAATTGTGCTGCAATTTCAATCACCAAAAATCCGGTTCTACCATTCGAAAACCAAACACATTGAAATCCGTTATCACTTCATATGTGATTGTTTTGAAAAGAAATTAATATCAATTGATAAAATTCACACGGATTTTCAAAAGGCTGACCTTTATTCCAAGGCGTTTGACAAAACACGTTTTCAATATCTGCTGGGTATAAATGGTTTAAAAACATTAAAAGATATTCAAAAGCTTGGTTAAATCATTTTATTTCTTGTTTTATTTCGATTTTTGTTGTTTTAGAGGGAGAAAATATAAAATCCAAAAATATTGTGTTTTCAGTTTGTATAGAGAAATTTAAAAACTCCAAAAATATTCAAATATTGAAAAATATCAAAAACATTGAAAAATGCTCATCAAAATGAGTTTTGAAGCAAAAAAAAAAAAAATGATAGTACATTGACGGGATTGATCTAGTACATGAATAAACTAGATTAAAAATTACCGTAAGGCCAGCAATATGATATGCAAAGATAGGCTTGACAGACTATATAGGAACTGATAAGATATAAAGATAATGAATGCCAAATCTAGTGAAATTACATCTTAAAAGATTGATATTATATCTGATTTAAGAAAAATCAAAAGTCAAAATGATTACTGTGTGTGCATGCTTTCATTTTTGAAGAAAATTCTGCTTTGTTTTTATTTTATTTTTCAAGGAAATTCAACTTTATTTTTTCTTTATTTTTATTCAAATATTGGATCCTCTCCTGCGCGATAAGATTATCCGACCTGAGGATTAACATGTGAGTATTCTGCTTTATTTTCTTGGTGTTTCGTACAAGCCTTGGACCTTGTCCGCGTATACTATAAGCACAAATGTGTGAAAGTCATGTATCGAACTGGGGGTTAAGGCCTGTACAACTTCAACTTATTTTTATCCTTTTATTTTGTTGAAATGGAACCTTATCTGCGTGTAGTAATACCGATCTTAAAGGACAATTTTGACGTTCTGCTTTATTTTCCTTTAATTATTTTTGCATGATTCACAGTTAATTAAAATTTGGAAAAATCAAAGTAAAACGTACATGTGAAATTCACTGTATAAGAGATATAAATGTTATATCTGATTGATGGGGTCCACACATGGTTTCGTGCCTAATTGAACCAAATTAAAGCATATCGTAAAGTTTCCGACAAGTCTGTGAAAAGTTTAAGAGGACAATTATGTCTACAATCATCGTTGGGTTACGTGAATAATAATCATCAAAATTGAAGTGTTACTTGGTGACATTTTCGTCAATATGATTCCCTGCTCAACTCACCAAAAATATGTACTGCTTTAATAGTGTAGTTGTTTACTGTTTTTAGTTATTTGTTCATTGAATATTTTCAAAAATCTTAAAAGATTTTTTCTTTCTTTTTCAATTTTGCTTTAGTTTTGATTTACCAAGCTAGCGAATGATTCAAAAGAAAAAGAAAAGAGATTGATCCCCAAAAGTTTTTAGTTAATTGTGCTTAATGTATTTACAACTGGTATCAGTTGTGTTTTAACGTAAAAAATACGTTTAGTTTAAACATTACCGATCCGTGGTTGATCGGGTATTTTAATGTATTCAATCAAAACCTAATTGGATGTGATTGATTGTTTTATTACTTGTTTAAACCCTAATTGGTTTTTAATATTATTTAATTCCTTAATGAGATTTTTGTCTCATTCGCTAAGGAAAAATGGTGATTCGTTAATTGGTTTAACGTATGTAAAGCCTTTCGTTATTTAAAAATTAACGAATGAGATTACTTATTCGTTATAATGACATTAGCTTCCGTTGTGCATAACGAATGGTTGACATTCGTGTGACCTTTAACGAATGGAATGATTTTAAGGTATCATTCATTAAGATTTTAATGAATGGCACTTACATTCGTTAGAAACATTAACGAATAATGTATATTCGTTAAAGTTTGACGAATGAATTCTTATTCGTCTTAAAGGATTGACGAATTAGGATTAATAAGTTAACGAATGAGGCCATTCGTTAGTTCAAATTTGAACGAATGACCTTGGGTTGTGTGAAATCTAAGGGTTTATAATCCCAAGGACAGACGAATGGTCTCTCATTCGCCCGTTCCTATTCCTTCATCTTCCTAACCAAACTCTTGCAAATTTTTCTCAAAATCTGTTGATTGCTTATTAGACCAATTGATTAACATCATCGTGTTCTACAGGTACTGACGATCTCAAACGTATAATATGTATAGATGTTCATTGGATGTTTAAGGGTTTACGGGTTTGGTTTATTATTGCATGATTAACCGAACAGTTAATGAATGTTAAAACTTAAAATCAAATCGATTCTCGAACAAATAATGTGTTTTAGTACATTTAATCGATACTCGATCATTGGTGTTAAGTGAAATGGTTAAAATTGATGGGTAATCAAAGGCTTCGACGATAATGTTCGTCGTCTTTGACTTCACTAAGTCAAAATAATATATAAGTTGGACTCCTGATAGTTAAAGTGATAATTTAGGACAGATTCGCTATTTGTTAACAAATGAATTATTATTTGTAAATTTGTTAGCGAATGATTATATGATTCGTTATAGATAACGAATAGATATTAGTCTGATAATGAATAGGGTAACGAATTAGAATTAATTCGTTAATAAAATTCAAGTCAGATTCGTTATCATAACGAATGAGTTAATGTATAGGTTTGATTCGTTACTTTTAACGAATGTAATATTTTAATGTATAACGAATGTCTTATTCGTTTTAAATCATTTAATGAATGAGATAGCCATTCGTTATTCAGAATGTAATATTTAAATATCATTCTAATGTTTATGTTTGATTTTAACAGAAATGGCAGACGAAAACGTTCAGAATCCTGATCAAGCTGTACCTGAACAAGCACCTGTACTGTTATCATGGAATGAAAGTCATAATATCTATGCCTATCTCGAGCCGAAATTTGATGATACACCTATCTTTGGCGAAATGATCAGCTTCTTGACTCGTTCAAGAATTTACAAAGCCATATATACTCGCACAATGGTTTATCAGAAGATTATTCGTGCGTTCTGGGATACAGCTAGGTTGAATGAAGCTGAGAATCAGATAGTGGCCATTATTCAAGACAAATGAGAAGTGATCGATGTTGGAGTGATTCGAGACTCGTTGGGGTTTATTGATACTATTGACGATCGGTGTGAGTTCGAAAAGGATTTGATTAGAGGGTTATTCAACCGGGTAAAGTATAATGGCGATTTAGGTAGATCTATGTACAACAAGGCAAACTTGTGTGAATAATACAAGTACTTGCTGCATGTGTTAATACACTGTCTCGGAGGTCGTAAAGGTGGATTTGATGAATGTCGATCGATGCTTCAATCTACTTTCATTGCCTTAGTGTTAAATAAACCATTCAATTTCTCTGAAATGGTTTATTATCACTTGAAGGAAAATTTGATGAGCCGCCATAAGTTTCTAATGTATCCAAGATTTCTATAGATGATAATCAATGATCTACATCCTGACTTGATTAAAGATTAAGATGATGTTATGAAGCTGAAGCACATGGATAACGAGACAATGAGACGTTTGAGATCGTACAGAGGTTAGAGTCTTGCGGATCGACCAAAGTTCAAATGTTTGATTAGTCATTTGGTGAATATTGATTATGTTGCACCGCCTAATGATCGTTGGATTCATGATGACTCCGACTCTGAACGTGAAGGTGGTGGTGATGGAAATGGTGGAGATGATGGTGGTAATGGTGGTCCAGGACCACAAGCTGCGTTAAGTTATGAGCAGAAACGTAAACGTAAAGGGAAAGAACTGATGGTGGAGAAGAGTGATAAAGTAAAGAAGCAACGGGTTAGACGTGGTTCAGGGATTGAGATTCCTAGTCAACCGGTTGTTCGTTCGACTCCTCCTGTATCTGTTTCAGATCCTATTTCCACATCTCCTATGCCTTAACAGATTCCAAGGTCACCGACTCCGGTTCATATGCCAGTATCTCCGATACCTCCATCTTTGACCTTGATTACTACTGCACGACCAGATCCTGTTTTTGGTGACATTCTTCAGACTGTTTTGGCTCGTATGCCTACACCAGTGACACCTATTACACCTACACAGTTACCGAGACCTGAGCATTCATTTATGACATTTACTCGCCCTCAGGGTCCGTTGCAACCAGTTCATCCTAATTTCTTCGGTTTGAATCTTCAAACTCAATGGTTTCATATGATGAATCTATTGCACCTTCAGTAGACTCAAATGCAAGCTGACAGGGCTGCCCATGAGCTAGTGCAAAGGAATTTGTTGCAACATATTCAGTTCACTCAATGTGAAAACAGGGAACTTAGAGCCCTTGTTGCTGCTCAGGGGGAGAGATTGGACAAATAGGATGAGATCATTCTTCAGTTGACTTGTAAAGATGATGAATTGAAGAAATTAAAGAACGATGAAGATGATTAAGATGGAACAGGTGGTGGGGTAGATCAGCAACCGAGCGGCAGTTCTGCACCGTCGCTAGGTAATAAGACTGATTCGAGTACTGGTGGTAGGTCTGGAGATAGTTAGTTGCAGATTGTGCCATACAAGGATTACACGAGAGCTAAACCGATTGATGTCATTCCAGCAAATATGATTTTATTTGTGGGGATGAACGGAGTAGTGTATAGTATGGTGAACGCGGACGAGATCGAAGAAGGTGAATTTGTTGATCATTCATTAACAAAAGAACAAACTACCTTGCTTCTGGATCTAAATGAATATGAGATGGATGTGTTGGGTAAGAGTGTGGACGTGGATATTGAAATCGAGGAAAGTACTAATACAGGCATTCCACATGGGAATGTGCCTGATTTTGATGAGGTAGAGGTCGAAGACGTTACTGTTGAGGAGTACCCTGAGTTCTACACCGACAACAACAACGACTCAGGTATTCCGTTTTTCACTACTGAGCACTTTGATTCAGCGGAACGTAGATTGCGTGAAGAGATTGAGAAGTGGAACAAAGCTGTTGTAACAAGTCACCTCACAGCGAAAGAAAGAAAACATACGCGTGCTTTGGAGGGTATGTTCGAGCATGATATGCAAAGAATGAACAAGATGATTGAAGCCTTTAGATATCATGAGAAAGAGGAAGTAAAATTGACCAAGGCTCGAACATCAGCATACCAGATGAAGAAGTACAAGCCTGTAAAAGATGTGAAAGGTGATTTGGTGGCTTGGCAGTTTGATTCGGAACTTAAGGTATATATCGTTAAGTGGGAACATGTCACACCCCGACTAGCACAATGCGGAACCGTAAAACGGGAATGTAACAAACACCTCTGGTATCAACACATTGTTTATAAAGAAACATTACAAAGTAATTTACAATATATTACATTTCTTTGTTCTATCATTGTTTTACCGTCTAGGTGATACAAACAAAACTAGTTCGTTAACTATACATCCTTACTACTATCGTCCTTGCTTCTATTCACATAGCATCAACCACACACCTCAGGCAAGTAACAGATCACCAAATCATTCCGATTTAGGTACACCTGAAAGGCAGTTTAAAACGGGTCAACTACTAGAGTTGGTGAGTTTCACGAGTTTCAAGAAAACAGTAATGAGTATTCGCAAGTCAACACTTGTAATCATGAAATAAGTATGTATGTATGTAAATGATGTATGCGATGTAATTATGCTAAGCTACAGTGAAGCCTGGACTGTTCGTGCTGCGTGCCTCCATTTCCCACGCTCAATCAACCACTGTAGCCCCTTTCTGCCCACAACATGCCCCGGTAGCTATGTCTAACACTACATAGCTGGTTCGTAAAATTATGGACATGTGCAAACGGGATAATGTCTCAGCAACCGTGCTGGCCCCGCTTGGGTTTGTCAAACCAATAGTACTATTCACAAGCCACCGGCTCGAAGTTAATCACTGTGTTAGTGGGGACTTTCATGTGTTAGCACTTAGATAATTCACATCATCACATGTTTCAGATAAGTATATAGATATAAGCAAACATGTTTTTCACCCCAAAAGTTCGTAAAACAGTTTAGAAGTGGGGTCATGAAACTCACGATTTAGTCGATAATCAGTACTGTCTCAGCTCGTGTTTTGTTTGGTCTGCTATCAGTAGTTCCTATAATCAATATTATAATAATATTAATATTTTAATATTATTATAATCTCAATACTAAACTGGGCTGTATAACTAATCTGGGTGTAGCTGGAACGCCCAGAAAGTGGCAATAGGCTTAGGTTGTGATGTTGTTGTTCAATGTCTAATACTTAAAACCGAACTTGGCTCAGATTCCCGTTTTCCCAGCTGGGCCAAGTTGTTCGTCTACGCGTTCAGAAAACAGTTATGGGAAAATAAGCTTGGGTAAACGTATTGGTTAATAAAATGATTAAGTTATAAAGAAGGATCACCTATTAGGGTCCCGGATTAGCCACGGGGCACGTTTCCGTTTATTCAGTTTGATTTAAGAAGAAACGCGCACAATCCACCCGGATTGTCTAGGTTTTTCATAGAAAAGTTTATTTTCACTTAATTAGTCCAAAAATATGATTTTTGATCACTCTTGGTATTTTGATATTCCCGCAGGTTCATTAGTCGCGAACTTGTCGGTTTTTATAAAAACTGAATTTGTTTAATATTCAAATTAGTATAATTAATTAACCGTTAATCATTAAATTATGAAAATTTAACCACTTATCAATTAAAATATGAAGATTTTTATAAAAATATTTCTGGAATTTATTTACTGATTTATTAATTTATAAAAATTCATTTTATCAGCTATATTTTGTCTGTAAATCGTCCGTATACCCCAAAAAATTTCCAAAAATTCCACAATAATTCATGAATGCTCAAATCATGTCCCAAATCAACCTGTATCAATTCTAGAATGTAAAAAGCTCGTGCAATATTATTTTCGGCCCAAATTCGGCTATAAAAATTCACACGAACGCAAATAAACAAAACACCTTTAAACTTCTCAATATCATCCCAAAATTCATATGTGATCAAAATACATGAAGTATGAGTTCCCAAAAAAGTTTCATAATTTTTGAAGTATTTTAGCTATTTTTCCCAAATAAACGTCCCAATTCGGTAATAAATTCGCCAAATATTCTCGGATGGTCGAAAAACTACCAAATTTGAACAGGGACTCATTGACATGGTCCCTGATGTCCCTGCAAAATTTCAAGGCCTAAAAATATGCAAATAACAACCTTAACCTAAATAGCCTGTAAGCGAGTGTTTCGGCATTACCTTAGAGGGTTTGGCTCGTTTCCGACTTTTTAATCAAGTTTTCAGGTTCTTGTGCTCCTAAAAAATCTAGATACAAGTCCTATATCACAAACCAAGCAATTTTTCATCAACATAACAGCCCTTAACTTAGGGTTTCGGCTAGTGTACAAAAACGAACTTTTGAACCGTAAAAATGCCGTTTCAGCTCTTTAATCCGTGTTTATGGCCAAAAAAACTATCAAAACAGGGTCCTTACTATGTGTATGATCAAAACATGTTTATGGACCATTTTTAGGATTTTTACACGGTTAGGAATGATTTTAGTAATCAAAACATGTTTTTATGGTATTAAACGAGTTTAAACAAGCCGAAAATCGATTATTTAAGACCTCTTTACCTTGTTTTTGCTGGTTTTTGGCTGGAGCAGAACTTGTATCCCGAGTTTTCACGAAAATGATGTTGAAAATATCTTGGATCTAGTTTATATGTGAAAGAACTAAAAAGGGGGGGCTGCTTTTGCGATCGGAGCTCCATGGGCCCACCTTGGGCCCATTTTGGCCCAAGTTTCTGATTTCTCAAGCCCAAATACGAAAAGCCCAGTCCAAATTTAGTTCAAGTTCAGTTTTTGGTGCGAAAAAATTAACGGGCGTCATCCTCCTAATCGAACGATCCCCCATAGCTTGCGCCATGTTATCCCACCAACATAGTGCCTCAGAACAAAACGAGGCAAGAGCATAAGTCACCATGTTATCCCCCTTGCACTTACTAACCCTCAGAACGGCCTCCATCTCTCTCACCCACTGATGTGCAGCCAAAGCATCTTTAGTACCATTAAAAGAAGGGGGGTCACACTTCTAAAAGTCACCATACGAGCAACCCTGAGTAAATACACTAATAGTCCGCACCTCATCTTCATCCCCACTCAGCATATACACTTCCTTTTCCTCTTCGACCTGCACCTCCTTACTCTTCCTTCCCTTATCCGAACCTTTACCAACAGTGACTCCTCCATGGCCCTAACGGCCTCAGCAACGATCTCAGGTATGGCGCTATGGAGCACCTGGGTAGACCTCACCCGCGATAGCCGCGCGCATGGCAGGATCTAAGGCGGGGTTATCCCCCTCCTCATGAATCAGGGTCTCCTGCTGGGGAGTAGGAATCTGTAACACCCCGTAACCGCAGCGGAAACGTAAACGGGATGCAACAGACGCATCTGATATCAACAGCATTGCTTATAAAGAAAACACCACTACATTAATTTACATCTCAATACATTGTTCCGAGTTTCGTTATCATCTAGGCGTTAACACATAAGTTTTACCGATAGTACATTAGCATATTTAATACAAAATAAAGATCCTTTAGCTTCCACAAAATAGCACACATCATCAAGCACATATCACTCATTCCAATTTGGGTGTACCTAGAAAGCATGTAAAGAAAACGGGTCAACTACGAATAGTTGGTGAGTTTCACTAATTTAAGTAAACGATGACAAATCATTATAATAATCATATAATAGCGATGTAATTATGCTAAGCCTACAAGTGAAACCTCTGTTAACCCAGAGACACATTCAATAACCTCTGGGGACACTGTTAACCCAGAAACACATTTAATAACCTCTGGGGACACTGTTAACCCAGAAACACATTTAATACCCTCTGGGGACACTGTTAACCCAGAAACCCATTTAATAACCTCTGGGGACACTGTTAACCCAGAACACTGTTTCGGGCCTTACACTGTTAGCAACTCAGACAATTACCATCTTAATACATTACCGTACGATTCCCGTACAATAAACATTATATAAATACATTCATTTCCATGCGATCAGCATGTACTTAAACATTTTGATAGAAACATGCTTTCCGCCCCGGGAAAATATTTAAAACAGTTCAGTAAAAAGGGGCTCGTGAAACTCACATTTTCGTGAGCAAATATGTAACACTGTGCACGGCTACCGGTCCGGATCTGTAATACGATCCCTAAGTCGTTACTATACAATTTCTATTAATATAACTTAAATTCGTGTTAACCGGTACGTCTGGGGATACTGTTAACCCAGTACCGTACACGATCCGGGGACAATGTTAACCCCGAAACACTTCTCAGGACTTAGATTGTGATATCATTTAGAGTTCTTTAGTCAAAACTACCATTAGTTTGTTTTCCCGTTTTGCGTGCCTAGCACGGTTATCCGTTTTTATGTTTTCAAAAATGAGTTTGGTCACGCACGACCCGAAAATAGTTGTTACTGATATTTTAATTAAAGTGGTGAAATTAGAGCTCGGTTTAAACACCCCGTTTGGCCGCGGGGCCCGTTTCCGTCTTTAATACACCGGAAACTGCTAAATCGGGTAAAATTACCCAAATTATCCGAATTATTTTTGGATGATTTATTTTTACTTGATTAACTTAGTTTCATGAAAATAGTCCATTTTTAGGGTTTTTATACACCAGTCAGCTCGCTTAGGCGAACTTTGCCGGTTTACGCGTTTTAAGCTTCAAAAGTTTGTTTTTATGTTCTTTTTAGCACAAATAATTATCCGTTTAGTCTCGGATCTTGAAATTTTGCACAAATCACTTTTTGACAGTAAGGAATTTTATAAAAATATTTCCAGAATTAATTTTTATATTTAACATTTATTTATCTATTTTTAAACGTCATTTAAACACCAAATATATCGAAAATACCAAACGACCTTAGAAAAATCCCAAATTTTTCTGGGATGACCCCTACCATCCACATAGTTCCGTGTAATTTTTCCAGAACCAAAATCTCATTTTTCATGCCATTTTCACCAAAACCGAGCTAGAAAACCCTAGAACTCGTTTTACCGAAACGCCTACTTAGACTTCTCCAACGGATCTAAAATTTTGTGTGTGACTTTTATATGTTATAAAAAGCTTATCTGGAATTTTCCAGAATTTTTCATGATGTTTAACTATTTTTCATCATTTTTTAGCCAAAACCGAGCATTAAATTCACCAAATATTCATCCTTTGTCCAAAAATTACCAAATTTTCACAGATCTCATATTTTCATGTGTAGATCATCTCTGTGAAATTTCATGACCCAACTCTAAGTCTATCACAATCTGTCCAAATCATATAAATCATACGAAAAACCGAACTACCTTGTGTTTCTAGCTTTAGACCGCGAGGATCTCGCTTTCTAGCCTTTGCTAGCAACTAGATACAACACCTACAAGCACAAAAACACCACACCAAGCAAGTTACACCCACAATCAAGCCATTTCTTTCATGGTTTCGGTTATGATAAATAAACAAAGATTTTAACCGTAAAAATTCGTTTTTGACTCTTTTAACTCCTTTCTTGGACCAAGATCCCTTGTATAACTTGTATACATCACTTGATCATGCAAGAATCGGTTTCATCTCGGGTTTTCACCCATTTTTCACTTGAAACCTCATTTTCTTGTAAATGACTCGAGAAAAGAAGATGAACACGACTATAATCCGATCTTTACCTCGGTTTCTTGGTATAAATCAAAGGGAAGTTGGATGAATGTTTGAAGGGTTGAGAGAATTTGGGAGTTTGGGTTTTAGAAAAAAGAAAATGAAAGGGATGAGGGGAACACCCTCATCCGATCGGTCTCCATAAGGGTGTGGGGTGGGGCCCACACCTCCATTCTTGGCCACACATTCGGATTACGTGATCTGGATAATGTTGTGGATAATCTGGTTCGTTTCGTTTTTCGGTTAAACGTTTAATTCGGCTTAAAACGAGGCTAAAACGGTCGTATTTCGGCTTAAAAATGAAATTTATATAAAACCGATTTAAAAACTTTAAAAACTTAAACCATGACATTTATTGACTTAAAACATCATATTATTAATAACTGCACATCTTTTTCGGCTTGATTGATCATCTCTTGCTTGGTTTGGTGTTAAAGGTTACGTTTAACGTACCGACGTACCATTAAATCGAAATTCTTTTTCCGTGCTATAATTCACTTATCCCGAAGCTTTAATGCTTCGTAAACATTACTAAACATCATATATTTCGTCTATAACGTAATCCCCGATTCGTTCGGGTTTCAATAACCGTTCATCGGTTAATCGTAATTCCAATACGATTAACCGTATGATCGAGTATAATTCGTACTGTGAATCATTCATACTTGTATAAATTCATTATAATTCATATATTCCATATTAAATAACACATAAATAGTATATACCGGCTAGGGTATACCTGAATTTGCCGGAAACGTTACAGAATCTCACTCTCGGCTTCAGCACGTGGCTTACGACCACGACCGCGAACACTAGGACCACCTCTCTTAGCTTCTCGAGTATTAACAATGACTTATCCCTACAAAGACAGAATTTTAACACGATTAAGTATAGGTGGCATTTAGAACATGTAAGGTAAGGGTAAACTGCTAATGACGTTGATCAAGCGTAATTAGTCGTTTACTTTACCCTCCCGTCCTAATCACCCCCTGCCCCTAACCTCATTAGCCTTCGATCTAACACTTAGGCAGTTAACCAGATACTGGAAACTTTTAAATTTAAAGGAATGACTAATAATTTAAAGTTACCTCTTGGTGTGCAGCTACTCGCGGTGGGCATACTGGTCTCTTTTCTTACAGTTCGAGTCCAAGCATTCGGGGATGCTCGGATCCCTCGAACCATGGCTATGATACCAATTTGTAAGGCCCCGAAACCCGGGAACCCCACAGTTGGTATTCATTCAAAACACTCATAAAAATATTTAAACTTAAAAACAATTCATTCCATTAAAATAACCATCTCAGAGTATATTTCAGCGGAAAACATTAATAATAAAGTAAGTTCCCTAAAACTCGGGAATTTTGCCCAAAACCAACTTTAAAACATATTTTATGAAACTCTTTAAAATCAAATTGTTCAAAGTACATTCTTCCATCCACGTATGCCCTTTCAACCAAACACCAGCAACGAGCTAGGAAATCTCTAAGTGCACACTCACAAGTAAGGGCCTGTAAATTGTACACAACGCGTTACTAAACTAAACCGTAAGAACACACTTGCCTAACGGGCCGCTCAGGCCCAACAACTTGGCCCGAGGCCCAACCCATACTCTTTTACTTTACCTCAGCCCCTAAAACCTTTCAATTAATCAAATCCATCCTACAGTCATAGTCGGGGCTAACCATGATGCACAACTCACCCTTCGGTAAGCAAATCGAGTCGAATACAGGCCCAAATAGAGTCGGGGCTAACCATGATGCGCGTACTAAATCTTAAAAACCAATTGTCAAACAAATCAGCCCCAAATGGACCAAATTCCATCTTCACCTTTTCATACATCATTATTATGTCCCCCGAGTTGATAGGGCCGACGGTTCCCTTTTACAACACTCACTTTAATGTTTAAATGACAATTTGCGCACAACCGACTCGATTAACTAATCACCAACCTAATCAGCCCCGAGTACCAAAAAAATAATTTTCCCACAGCCCTTAAACCCCCCATAGGGCTATACAAACTGATTTGGTTGGTCATTCGATTGATTAACGCATCAAACTCAACAATTGACGATTCTACACCCGATAAACCCTAGTTTTCGAACTAAAATCGATTGACCGACCTAAACACCTTCAATGAATATGGTTTTTAAGTATGATGTACCACACATACCTAGGAGAATTTTGGTGCAAAAACCTCACTCAAAAGAGTCCCGGAAACGCTCAATTGGGCAGCCACCCGGTTAATCTAAAACAAGTCGTTTAACGATCAATACGTACAATATAAAGGTCAATAAGGTGCAAAAGACATGGGAAATCATAAAACCGACCTTGAATTGAAGTTTTTACGGTTGAAACCAGGCTGCACAGAAGAAAAATCGCCAGAGGGGGGTCTGGTCCGATCGGCTGCGCATGGGGGTTTATGGTTAGGGTTTTTCATTATTTTATGATATAAATAAAATGTTACACATTATCCCTCAAAGTTTAAGTGATATGGTAACTTGGAAGGAAAGGTTTGATAATTTAACGTACCGAGATGACGTAAAGGCTCCCGAGAAACGTCGGTTAAATCCCGAGAATAATACATACTTTACAAGCTTTAACTCTTGGAACCAAAATTAACGGGCGTTACACCGCAAGCCCTGAGACCGATAACCCAAAACACAAACGAAAGCAAGCAATTTCTGAGAACCCCTTGCGCCTAAAACCAGAACGAGCCGAGAACCAAGGTGAGTTGAGAATGCTGTTTGACTTGATCAATACTCTGAATCCCGATAAACACGGCGTTTCAATATCTTCGAATTTTTAACAAGATTTAAACAGATCTTATCTTAAAACCTTCAACCGAAAGTCCTAAAAACCTGATGAAGATTTGTTCTTCCTGTTCTTTGGTTTCCGGTATGCTTCAAGAGTCGGCCGAGCAGTGATACCTCAAAAACTCCAAAAAATCAACTTCTAGAATCTTTGATATCGCAACCGAGCCTAGACTAAGTCTATAGGCTCTGATACCACTTGTAAGTCCCAAATCTGGATCACTACAAAGCAATATCAACTTAACACGTGATTGGGCGGAGTCCAAACACGTGATGAATCAAGAAACAAATATTAAGAACACAAGACACAGGATTCAAAGCACACGTTTATTATAAACGTCGGGTACTTAATTCCGTAATACACGATCGGTTACACCTTAGAGGAAACGTAATTCACTTACTTCCTAACAATGATAAACATTAAGCTTATATATGCTAGTATAAGCCACGTAGGCTAAGCCCAAGCCCAACCTGTCAAGCCCACTGAAATCCATAATGATTTCGGTCTATTAGAAACAAAACCGAAAACACAATACAAAGCGTAAACCACAACATATATCCTAACACCCCCACCCCCATAAATAACCCTCTATCTCAGCCATTTTTCCCTGCTCATTTTCATCTTTTCATCCTAAAGTGTCTGATCTTGCAAGTTGTTATAGCTAGTTTAAGATTGACTTTAATACTCGACGAAACCGAGTCTTGCATTTCAATCCTTTTCGGGTACATGTTCTTTTATATTTTCTGTTGTTCTAAGTTATTTTATGTTAATAAAACTATTTTCATCCCTATTTAAGGCTTTTGGGCATTTAAACTCATATTTATGCATTTTTTGGCCTATTTTGGTCGTTTTCGGGAAGTTTACTCACTTAATTTTCACATATGAGTTTGGATATAAAAATTTTACTTTATTTTAGTTTCATAGTTTTGGATATGTGGTAACCATCCTGGTCTCATACCGAGTGAAGGACCGAACCAAAACCGAACACTCGTTTAAGCACTTTACTTAACTTTTAAACAAATATATTGTATGAAACATTTTAGATCAGAGTTTTTCTTTATATTTTAGTTATTATATGGTTGATATGGAAGTGTAGAACAAATCTTGGCTTGAACCCAAGTTTTGGGTAAAAACTGAGTAAAATCGAACACTCGTATTAACGAGTTAGTTAATGTTCAAACCACCAATAGTTAATTTATATTTTTAGTTATGTTTTATTAAATATTACTCTTTTTAATTAAGATTTTGGAAGTTTTAGAAAAAATCTTGGCTTAAACCAAGTTTCGGGTAAAAACCGAGTAAAAGTCGAACTACTCGTCTTAACGAGCTAGTCACCGTTCAAACCACTAAAATCTTTCCAAACTTTTTTCACTCTTGTTGCACTTTATATTCTTTATATTTCTAAGATTATGGTGTGTTGGAACTAGGGGTGAGCAAGAAACCGAATGAACCGAACCGAATTAACCGAAAAAACCGAACCAAAGCATTAACTGACGGTTATTTTTTTGTTTTTTTGAAAAACCAAATTTTTGGTTTTGGTTCGGTTTTCCATTTTTAAAAAACCAAAACAAAAAAAAAAGAACCGAACCGATATGTGTTTTTACTTAAATATTAGTACAATTATATGTGCTTTTTTTAGATGTTATGATCGGAAGCAAAACACCAAAAGTATCAACCATTGATGGGTGATGAAGATTATGAAGATGATGAAGATTAAGAGTAAACTTTGAAGATGAATAACATGAAGATTGGAACTAAACATTTAGTGTTTTTTGATTAAAAACTTTGTTAAATGTTAAACTCTAGTACTCTTGCAAGTTTGTATTCGTTTGGTTCCACGTAACAAATGCCTATTTTTGGTTTTTGGATCTAGTATGCATTTTCATTTTTTTGGAATTTTTTTGCAACGTCTACACACACATACAAGAAAACCCGATTATAACCGAACCGAAAACAGAAAAAACCGAAAACTGAAAACTTCTCGGTTTGTGTATTTGAAAAACCGATTTTTCGGGTTCGGTTTCACCTAAAAACCGAACTGAACCGAACCGAACCGTGCTCAGCCCTAGTTGGAACCAAACTTGTATTTATACTGAGATCGGGCCGACTTACACTCGCTTAAACCCGAGTTTGGGACTTTAATTAATAAAAATCCTTAAATTGTTTAAGCTACTAATTTTATTGAAGTCATTCATATATTTAAATGTTTTGGTAAGCTGGATGTGGATTTGTTACTTTATCAAGTCTCAAACCGACTAAACCGAACAAATCTTTAAAAACGAATCTTGATGCTTACATTAGCATGATCATGCACTCTAGTACTAAACCAAATCCCCTGTGTAAAACTTAACAAAGGTTGAGTAAAACTAAACATCAAATACCTAGTTTCATGTAAAACTTATTCTATGTTATGCTTACTTTATTTAACCGTATTTTATAAAATACAACTTGAACTCCCGAAAATCCAATTTATGAACTTTTCATACCCATTTATATTCCATCATACAGACTCGATATTAACTCAAGGTATTTCAATATAGGACACACATGTTAAACCGTCAGCTCGCTTTCTTGAACATTACTATTATAAGTTTTCTTCATCGATATCACTTTATCCATGTGAGTAATTTCATCCTCGTTTTCGCTTTTATACTTTGGGGTAGGTTGCATACTTACTTAAACAAAACTGATTTAAGATTTGGATTCCTAAACCGCAAACTCTAGTTTTTGTGTTACTTAGAATAATTGCTCGATTGTGTGCTATATGTCTCATATGATTATTTGCTAAATGTTTATCGCTTTTGTTGGTTGGTCTCATCCTCAATAAGTATGATCATATGCTCCTCCTTGTATTTTGGTAATTTTTGCCTATTAGAAAGGAGCCTCATTTTACGCCCTGCTTGCGGTGCACGCATATAATGTATATATGTGTGAACCCTCAGGTGGGCAAAAGCGAAATTGCACTAATTTTGACGTTATTTTACCAATATCGTGAAATAACGTTAAAAGTGGCGGAAGGTTAATCGGCATCATGTGGTGGCGTTGATAGCCGAAAGACAAGGGTACATGCACCAATCGGTCGGTGTCCCGATGGTTGAGTGTTATGTGTCTTATGTCCAAGGCTTGATGCAAAACTACTATCGAGCCGAGGGTCTCACTGGAAGCAGCCTCTCTATCCCTATGGGGTAGAGGTAAGGCTGTCTACATCTTACCCTCCTCAGACCCTACTATAGCTTTGCTATTGGTGGGATATACTGAGTACGATGATGATGATGATGATGATGATGATGATGATGATGATGATGATGATGATGATAATGATGATGAGAAATGAGCCTCATTTATTTATGATTTATATATCGCAATTGTCGTTATTATTTACGGTTTCATATAAGAGTTGTGGTTTTTGCCTCATATTACATATATACAAAAATCATGGAATTGCTCACCAACATTCGTGTTGACAAACTATATTTTATGCACCGTTACAGGTTTGATTGTTGATTGATTGAAGATTGAAGATGTTATTTTCATTTTGGACCGCTATGATAATTAGTAAAATGAACTATTTATTTCTCTTGTATTTTGTTGTATTTGTATGAACTAGTTGTGTTGTGTTTTATGTTAAATGAAATGAATTTGGTGTTTAAATATTGACACTTTAATAGTGTCATGTGCATTGAAACAATCACATCGCGCCCCAGCATGTTCCGTCACTTTTGGTCGAGGTGTGACAATAAGGTTGTGTATGATGGAGATGATGACTGTAAAATGCATATAAGTATCCGAATACTTACATTAAGTTAAAACCCTTGCTATTCCTTATTCGGTAATATGATAAATAGTTTAGCTATCAACACAAATCCTTATCATTGTAATAAGTTTCATTATTCAAGTTAATGTAGTTTTCTGACTTGAGAGAAATTGTCTTCAGCGACATTGTGAAGTTATGAATGAAATGCATGGGATTTTTTCCTTTGTTATAAACACTTTAAAGACTTTGAAGTTGACGTGGACATGTCAAATGCGTAAGAACACGATGATTTAACTACTTGGTTTTCCGCTAGTTAGTGAAGTCATTTCTTCTAGTGCCACAATTAAGGATGGAATCCCAAAGCCATCATTGTTCTTAACAAAAATAGAAGCAATAACGGTCTACGACTTTGTGTAGGAGATGAAACAAATTTTAAAGGACATCGTGATCGTGGATGATGACGCAGTCAAGATACGATCAAATTCAATATAAAGACATTGTACTTGAAGGATACAACTATATTGTTATAGAGATGTCAACATTTGGACAATGGACGAGGCATGTGACTATCAAATCTTAGGGATGGTTTGTTTCAATATCATATAAGGAAATTTCATCTGGTTTTATGCCATTAATGAGGCCAAGAGTCCCATATTAAACTCAAACATGATGAGACGATCCAAGGATATGTGGAATGATCCATCTTCCAAATGGTAGTAAGAGACTAAGAATATGAAACTTACCTAGGTTATAACAAAAGCATAATTGATAATTGTCTTTATTAATATAATGTAAACTTATGAGTGATTTTATTTAACTTTTATACTACGCGTTCAAATTTTTTATTTTCACTCAAATATAGTATGCACCGACAAGTTAGAGTCGTTCTATTTTTTTAGAATTGCTAACTCACACACCCTATTCATATTTCTAAATCTACAAATTTGTTCACCGTGAGACTAAACCTTTACCCATTTAAGGAGGACCACAATTATATACACGCATTAGAACTGTCAAGTTACAAACCCTTTAGTTAAACGTATGCAATTCAATCATGTCTCATAATGTTTGTTTTTTATTTTATGAACATCTTCAAATACTAGTATTGATGGAATTAAATATCTAGCAATGTAAGTGTTGGGATCTAGTGGTGATCACTTAATGGTTTAGCATTTTAACCCGATTTTAATTATAGTTTCATAAGTATTTAATCTCATTAAATAATATCATGAACGCAGCGGAATAAATAAACGAGTAATCGTCACTTTATGGAACCTTACAGGATCCGGTTAAAAACAATACAAGTACGATACAAAACCAACCAAATTAAATATAATCTAAATTGATAATATTTAATTTTACCTCGGTTAAACATTAACCGGTTGAGACACCAAGGGATAACGAAATTCGCTAGGTGACCAAACGAGACCCGACGGTGGCGGTGCACACGGGCAGCGGCGGCGGTGCGAACACAATGGCGCGGCGGCAGACAGCGGCTGGCCGGCGGTGGCTGTAGAGTAGGCCGAGAGAGAGAGAGAGTGATATATATATATATACATACATATAGAGATACAGAGAGATAAAAGATCCAATACAATAATCTCTTATCGTACATTACGTACGAGACACCCTTACACCCT
Source organism: Bidens hawaiensis (assembly GCF_021521415.1). Taxonomy (NCBI): domain Eukaryota; kingdom Viridiplantae; phylum Streptophyta; class Magnoliopsida; order Asterales; family Asteraceae; genus Bidens; species Bidens hawaiensis. Next base: position 104,203 of record NW_027499345.1, read on the forward strand.
TGATTTCAAAAAACAAGCAATGGCAATATTGTAAATTCTTTAATTCGTTTTCATCCAATTAACCGTTACGATCATTCAACCATCGTCACTGACTCCATTGCAATCTTCACTTCAATTGAACTGAAAATTTGAAAATTGATTTCAATTGATAGAAGTTTAAATACGTTCCAGATTTGTTCATATGATGAAATCGATGATTAAATCGATGGTCGATTGATGATTTCTTGATGATTACGAGATTATATGAAGTGATTTCAGCGTTCAATTTCATGTTACAAATAGTTTAATTTCAGATATGAGCTTCTGAACGTTTAAAGGTTTGTGTAGGACATTTAATTTCATATATGAGCTCTGATTAGGGTTCTGAACTTCTAAACAGTACTTCTAAACTTCTTTGTTCTGAACTTCTAAATAGAACTTCTAAACAGAACTTGTAAACTTGAATGTTTAAAGGTGTTCGTTTTTTGTCAGATGGTTTAACTTGAATGTTTAAAGGTGTTCGTTTTTTGACAGAACGTTTAACTTGAATGTTTAAAGGTGTACGTTTTTTGTCAGAACCTTTAACTTGAATGTTTAAATGTGTTCTTTTTTGTCAGAACGTTTTAGTGTCTTCAGTTTTGTTCAGAATGTTTAAAGTCATATTTTGAACCGTAATCGGAGCTCAATTGAGTATAGTATTCTGCAATTTCATAATCGATTGATGAATCTAAATCATTCTACACATCAATTTGATTGATTAAATCATCATTTTTGATAAATTTTGAAGATTCTTGGTGTTCAACGACGTTTCATTTTGATTTTGGTTTTTGACTTTAGAGATTTCATACTTTAAGCTCTAATTAGGGTTTAGAAATTGGATGAGATAGAGCGATGAGTTCAGAATTTTGATCAGAATGATTTGTAATCGACGAATTTGATCATGAACTAGTTTGGGATATTCACGAAACTGCCACCCGCGTGTTTTTTAATCCAAAGCTCTGGAAGGTTGCGTATGTAATGCACGATAGGATATTATTGTACAATAACCCACCCATATATATTATATATATATATATATATATATGATGGTGCTAGGGTTTTGTTAATCTCTTATCTCTAAACAATGGTTAGGTTAACTAATAAATAGGTTAAATCTAACCGGTCCAACAAGCCCAACTCAAACTCCAAATCCCAGTCCATTTATTTTCATCTCGTTAAAATGTGTCAATCTTGGTTAACTAAGTTAAGCGGGATTTATGCTCGTTACCCAAGGTGTAACTCTCACGGGTCATAAATCGGTCAACCGCATTGACTTAATCGAACCGGTCCATAAAATCCAACAGTCTCCCACTTGGATGTTTTCTAGTTAAGTTCTTCAACGATGACAGCCAGCGGTGCTCTAGCTACGCCTGGCTACCCGCAACAAGTTATGACATTTTAAAGTCATTAACCAAAACATCTTGGAATACACTATTGCAAGATAATGAGCTTATGGTAATCATTGTCATCTATCCTTTCTGTATAAGACATCAACTAAACAATGAGACATGGATCGGATTCAATCTCATATGGCGTTCAATCATTATTGTTCTTTATCTAGAATCAAAATGGTCCAATCAAACACACAGTAAGTTTGGGTGAGGCCTCACACTTCACCAATTTGAATCAATGAGGGCGCCATGATGTCTAACTACTACATATCATGTAAGAGTACAGAATCCCATCTTGATTACATGCAACTCCCACTGAACTTTAGATTATTCCCAACCAATGCCTTTATATCTATGCGACAGCGGTTGACACAGATCAAAGAATAGCCTTTAGTAAACGAAAGTTCTAATATGTATCTCAGGTCTATGGATACTAAATGAGTATTCTAATATCAAAACATCTTATGACTAAGATCCATGAAGATGATTTGATGCGAGTTACATCGAACATCATTCATAATGAGGTATGAGAGTTTGGAAACCAAATCTTTGAGTCCAAAGTCAGAATAGTCTTAGTTCAGAATCGTTCTCACGAGTCTGGTTAACTATGGATAATTTAGAATACGACATTCATGGATTAAACGTATTAAAGATGAACACAGTTATAATATTCAACGTTTGCATTTAACCATTAAATCAAAAGTGAACATAAAAAGTATAACTGCTTAAATGTTCATACATCCAAATACTAAATAAAACAAATGACTAGCTAATCTAAGGCTGATAGCATCCCTGTGTTGATTATGCTTGTCCTGAGTCATCAACTTAGTGAACGGGTATGCTAGGTTTTAATCTGTGTCTACTTTGCTTATTATTATATCTTCTTGTTACAATATTTCCTGTATAAGGTGGATCTTCCTTAGAATGTGATTACCCTTGTGATGAGATATGGGCTCTTTGGCCTGAGCACTAGCATCTGTGTTACCACAGAACACCTTGATTGGTTTATGAATACTTGGAACCACATCGAGGTCAATGATGAACTTCTTCATCCAAGCAGCCTCCTTAGCAGCATCTAATGCAGCTAGGTATTCAGATTCGGTGGTAGAATCCGCCACCACACTCTGCTTTGAGCTTTTTCAGTAAATAGCTCCTACATTGAGAGTGATACGAATCCTGATTGTGAGCGAGAATCGTCTCTGTCAGTCTAGAAGCTAGCATTAGTGCAACACTTTACAATGAGCTCTTCTTCCACTCCTCTAAACACTAAGAACATATCCTTGGTCCTTTTCAGGCACCTTTGAATGCTCTTCACTATAGTCTAATGGGCTACTCTAGGAATTTACTAAAAACGACAAGTCATTCTTAAAGCATACGAGACGTCAGGTATAGTGCATAACATAGCTTGCATGATAGAACCAATCGTTGAAGCATATGGAATTGCTTTCATGTGCTTGGTTTCAATGCCCTTGTCAGAGATTACGATTTGTTCAACACGGTTCCTTTAGCAATGGGAACACCTCCTTTCTTGGAGTTATCCATTGAGAAGTGTGCCATTACCTTGTCTATGTATATACTTTGACTTAGCCCTAGAAGCCTCTTCGACCTATCTCGGTAGATCTTGATTCCTAGAATATAGGCAGCTTCACCAAGATCTTTCATTGTGAAACAAGATCCCAACCAGTGCTTAACTTCCTTAAGCATAGGAATGTTGTTTCCAATGATCAGTATATCATCCACACACCGAATAAGGAATGATATACTACTCCCACTAGCATTTCTGTAAACACAAGGCTCATCTTCATTTTGGATAAAACCAAACTATTTGATTTTCTCATCAAAATGAAGATTCCAGCTGCGAGACGCCTGTTTAAGTCTATAAATGGACTTATTCAGTTTGCACACCCTGTTAGGATATTTGGGATCGACAAAACCTTCAGGCTGAACCATATAGACACTTTCAGAAAGACGTCCATTAAAGAAAGCGGTTTTGACATCCATTTGCAATGTCTTGTAGTCATAATACGCAACTATGGCAATCAATGTCCTTATTGACTTAGTCATAGCAATAGGCGAGAAGGTTTCATCATAGTCAATATCCTTAGGTTGAGTAAAACCTTTCACGACTAACCGTGCTTTATAGGTCTTCACATTTCCATGCATGTCAATTTTCCTTTTGAAAATCCACTTGCTCCCTACTACCCCGACCTTCAGGGGGTAGCTCAACCAAGTTCCAGACTTGATTGTCATGCATCGATTACATCTCGATGTTCATGGCTTCTTGTCATTTCTCAGATTCCAGATCTAAGACAACAGATTTGTAGTTAGTAGGTTCATCATTTGACTCGGCTACATCAGGACCATCTAGATGCCATATGTATTTAGAATTTGATATACAAGTCCTACTACTTCTATGAATGCTTGTGTTTATGTCTGATGTATCAGCAACAACAACTTATTGATAAGACATTCCAACTTCCTCAGCAGTTGTTTTTGGTTCTTGAATTTCTTCAAGATCGACAATATTATTTCAAGTTCCTCAATCGATAATTTCCTTCTCGAGAAAGTGCCCCTTCCTTTTGATAGAAATCAAATTTGTATCAAGACGGAAGAAAATATATCCGCTTTGGTTATAGTATCTGACGAAAACAACTTTTACACCGCGAAGATCGAGCTTGTCATCAGAATCACTTGTGACATATGCATCACATCCCCATACTCTAAGGACAGACAAATTGGGTTTACGCCCATACCATATCTCATATCGGGTTTTGTTTACCTTTTTATTTGGAGCCAGATTGAAATGCGGGCGGTGGTCATAAGGGCATAGCTCCAAAAGGAGTGAGGCAAGTTAGTTCTACACATCATTAATCGGACCATGTTTAGCAAGGTTCGATTTCTCCTCTCGCTCATGCCCTTATGTTGGGGTGTGCGTGGTGGAGTGAGCTGTGAAACAAGTCCACGCTCTTTTAGATGATTGATGAATTCTGAGCTGAGATACTCTCCACCTCGATCTGATCGAAGCATTTCAATTATTTTTCCGAGTTGGTTTTCCACTTCATTTTGAAACTCTTTGACCCTTTCAAAAGTTTCATGCTTGTGTTTCATGAGATTCACATAAGCATATCGCCTGTGATCATCAATAAAAGAAACAAAGTATCTTTCATGATTTCTAGACATGGTTCTGAAAGGGCCGCAGACATCAGTATATATGAGTCCCAGTAGATCCTTTGCTCGTTCGATTTTATGAGTGAATGGATCTTTGGGAAGTTTGCCAGCTAAGCAAGACTCGCATCCGTCAAAAGAGTCCAGTCTTGTGGATTCAAGAATCCCTTCAGATTGGAGTCTTTTAACTCATGCCTTTCTTATGTGACCGAGTTGGCAATGCCATAGAAATGTATCATTGATTCCAAATCTGATACGTTTAGAAAGCTTAAATACATTATTGATTATATTAGCATAAATCTCATAAAATACCATTTCGAGGTTTAGCCTCAAAATAAAAGGCATCATTCAAGTAAGTAGAAATAGAAATACCATTAAAAGTGTACTTAAATCATTGTTCATAAAGTAAAGAAACTGAAATAATGTTTCTAGTCAAACCAGGTGCAAACAAACAGTTATTCAAGGTAACTGCAAGGCCAGATGGACAGGCAAAACGATACGTGCCAGTTGCAAGAACTGGGACTCTCTTCCCATCACCAACAATGAGTTCCATGCTTCCTTCTTTCAGCTTCTTCCAGTTTTCAGGCTCCTGCAAGACATTAACGACGTGGCAACCACATCTTGTATCAAATACCCATGTGTTGCTAGAAATAGTGAAAAGTTCAATAATGTAAATGGAAATACTTTTAGAGGAGCTTTCACAATTGGTCCTCTATTTCTACAACTTAGCAAGATAGTTGGGACAGTTGCGTTTCGAGTGTCCCATTTTGTTGCACTTGTAGCACTGGCGCTCCTCAAGAGGCGGCGGTGGTACCTTTGCAACACCCTTGTTAGGGTTGTTGGCATGCTTGGCAGCAACAGTAACCATCTTCTTGCCTTTATTGTTATAACCCCGGTTCTAGGGATTAGGCTTCTTAACACCAGCAGATCGAACCATTAGGGCTTGATTAATTTTAGTTGGAATGTTCAGCTCAGCCGTTTTGAGCATATCATAAAGTTCCGAAACTGCCTTCACCCATGCATTCATATTAAAATTCAATACGAACTGGTCGTTAGAGGTGGGGAGAGAGTTCAAGATGAAATCCACGACCATTTCATCCGATAGGGATAATCAAGTTTCTTCAACTAGTCGATGAACCCTTTTATTTTGACAACTAGTCGTTTCTTCATGGTGTCGAAACGTTCTTGATGGGCTTGTTTCTTGAACATATCCTTGAGTTGCTCAAACATCTCATAGGCACCAAGATCTTCCAAGCCTTGAGCAAGCTCGGAGGACATGGTGGCTAGCATAATGCAGGCAACTTTAGTAGAGTCATTTTTATGCTTATCAAGAACCTTTCTGGCAACAGCAGTATTATTTTCAGGCTCGGTTGGAACTGGTCTATTGAGAACATCGTGCTTCTTTGCCACTATGAGAACAAGTCTCAGGTTTGTGGCGCCATCTAAAAAAGTTGGTGCCATTTAGCTTTTCTTTCTCAAGAACAGTCTTGAGGGTTAATGAGGAGTTATTTTCAGTTGACATCTATTAAATAAGCAAAAGTAATTTAATTAGTATTTTCGATGTTATAATCCTTTTATCAATGACCCAATAACATTAATAGAATAGGAACTTGAGAATATGGCTTCCAGTTATTAATGGCAGCTGTTGCATATAACATTAATATGTGGTCAAGCATACAATTTCCAATTGTGAATAAAGCACAACTCTCGGTTATGAGGCTTATTAAGACAACACTTGCCTAAGTAGATACGTTTAGCCTCATCTATTGTAACATTCGTTAATTTTCAAACCCGAATTATTAATGGCAGCTGTTGCACACAACATTAATAAGTGTTCAGGCACACAATTGCCAATTGTGAATAAAGCACAACTCTCGGTTATGAGGCTTATTAAGACAACACTTGCCTAAGTAGATACGTTTAGCCTCATCTATTGTAACATTCGTTAGTTTTCAAACCCAAAAACCCGACCCATTTTAAATTTTCGATTTTGTTTATATATATATATATATATTATATTATATATATATATTAATGTCAAGTTTCGTTTCATGTATTTTCGTTCATCGTTCATCATTAATATAATATTCACAACAATATTTGGTTATCGTTCGTTCGTTTCTATTCGTTTTGTTCAGTCAACGAAACTCCGAAGTTTAAAGTTACAATTTTAAAGGTGTTTATTGAGTTTAAACAATTTGCAAACTATACGGGTATAATATGAAAAATATCCAAATATTATAACTTTTATTTCATTTCTAGCATATTCCAAACTTCAAGGATTAAATTGGTAATTATACTTTAATTTTGTTTTAAAGATTTCCCGAAACTTGAGGGGTTAATAATATAATTATATTTTATTTTCTGTTTTAATAGAACTTCAAAGTTCAGGGACTAATTGTGTAACATTATTTAAAATAGAGTTTTTAAAATACCATACACAGCCTTCTCCCTCTTCCCGTCTTTCCGGCCACGGTCTCCTGGCGGAGGATTCCGGTGACCCAAAGTAGTTCCGACAATCTTAAAATAAAATCAAAATCACGTTTCAATCCAATGAAGACTTGTAATAACCTATAGACCATAACGAAAATCATAAACATCGTTAATAATATGTATTAACATCAAATAATGAGTAATTAAACCATATAACCGGCCGGAATATTTCAAATTCACAATAATGATCAATTAATCCAATACGTTCCAATTAAGCGTATAAATATAACCTAAATCAACAACTAAACTCGTTCAAAACTTAAATTTTAACTAAAATACTCTCAATCAATCATAATCGGCCGTCCAAGTTCATTACTCCAGCCACCATCGTTTACCATTAACTCATAACGTTATCGGGTAATGTTTATACGCATTTGAATCGTCTTAAGCCGTAGAACAAAACCCTAAACTAATTTAACCAAACATGGAACCATTTTATATAATTAGAAAGCTAGGGTTTTGAATGAAGATGATGAACTTGAATTATAATATATGTATATATATTTCTGTTCTTAAGCCAAATGACATGCAAGTTCAGTTGCTGTGTACTCTTGCTTGTGGTCTTAGAGACCCGGGTTCGAACCCATGTTTGGTCATTTTTATTAATTTTTTTAAAATCAATTTTCTATTACATTATAAACCAAATTAAATTATTATAAATCAAATAAAATTATCTTAAATTAAATAAAATCAATTATAAATTATCTTTATCATTATTTTATCTAAAAACTAATTTTTTGTTTTAGTATCACGAAACCCTTAATATTATAATATCTTTCCACTACTAGAAAAAAGGCCTTCCTTGACATGCACACAATGACAAGCGTCGATTTATGACGCGCAATTGTGCGAGTCATTAAAACGATGTCATAATTTTTTAAAAGTATAGAATTTATGACATTTATTTTTATACACCATTAAATTAGTGTCATAATTTCAAAATATAACCAATGTGCGCCATATTTGTTTGTCATCTTGCAATCCCTAGTAAAAAAAAGAAAAAACTAGCCAACCTAAAAATTCCCTCTTCCTTCTCATCAGATACCCTTAATGTTTTTCTCATCCCAAGTAACAACAATTCCCTCTCCCGATCGACTTTCTCCACCGTCACCACAACCACGCCGTCAACCACCGGCACCTACGTCACAACCTCCATCAACCACCGCCACCACCTCC